>NW_007223833.1:185931-223028 GCF_000164805.1 Carlito syrichta | reverse complement strand
GTCTGTGATAAAATCCAGCACCCCTTCTTGATAAAAACCCTTGAACATCTAGGCATATGTGGAACATACCTCAAAATAGTAAAAGTCATGTATGAGAAACCCACAGTCAGCATACTCCTAAACAGACAAAAATTGAAACAATTTCCGTTGAAAACTGAACAAGACAATGATGTCCACTCTCACCCCTCCAGTTCAACATAGTTTTGGAAGGCCTGACTAGAGCAATCAGAGAAGAGAAGGCAATCAGGAGTATCCATATAAGAAAAGAGTAAGTCAAGTTATCTCTCTTTGCAGATGACATGATTGTATACCTTCAAAGCCTAAGAGAACCTGCCAAAAACCTCCTTGCATTGATAAAGGACTTTGGCAAAGACTCAGGGTATAAAATAAATTTACAGAAGACAATCTCATTTCTTTACACCAATAATAAACAAACAGAAGCTCAAATAAAAAACACAATTCCATTTACTATAGCCACAAAAAAATGAAATACCTTGGAATATTCCTAACCAGAGACGTACAAGATCTTTACAATAAAGATGCTTTGGCACTGCTCAAAGAAATCAAAGATGTGGAAAATAAAGAAATCAAACAAGTGGAAAAATATTCCGTGCTCATGTATTGGAAGAACCAACATTGTTAAGATGTCCATTTTACCAAAGGCAATCTACAGATTTAATGCAATACCCATCAAATTACCAGCAACATTCTTCTCAGACCTAGAAAAAACAATACAGGAATTCATATGGGAACAAGCACAACCAAGAATAGCCAAAACAATCCTCAGCAAAAAAACACAAACAAAAAACAAAAAAACAAAGCAGGAGGTATCACACTCCCAGACTTTATACTATAAAGCTACAATAATCAAAACAGCCTGGTGTCGGTATAAGAACAGGCATATAGATCAATGGAATAGAACTGAGATTCCAGAAGCAAAACCTCAATATCTCAACCAACTCATCTTCAACAAAGCCTCCACCACCCACTACTGGGGAGAGGAGACCCTATTCAGTAAATGGTGCTGGGAAAACTGGCTGACCATATGCAGAAGATTGAAACAGGACCACTAGCTAACCCCATACACAAAAATTAACTCTAAATGGATCACAGACCTAAATGTAAAACCTCAAACTGTAAGAACCTTAGAAAATGCAGGAGGCACTCTTATGGAAGTGGGAAATGGCAACAGATTCCTGATCAAAACCCAAAGAGCCCAGGTCATAAGAGATATGATAGACAAGTGGGACCGCATTAAACTGACAAGCTTCTGCAAAGCCCCCCCAAAACAAACAAACAAACAAACAAACAAACAAAAACACCAAGAGAGCAGGGAGACAGCCCACAGACTGGGAAAAAATATTTGCCAACTCCACGTCTGACAAAGGCCTAACCTCAAGGATCTACAAGGAACACAAATGTGCTGAAAAGAAAAAAGCAAACAGCTCCATTACAAAGTGGGCTAAAGATGTGAATAGACACTTCTCAAAAGAAGACATACAAGACATGAAAAAATGTTCAGCCTCACTAATCATCAAGAGATGAAAATTAATACTATATTGAGATACCATCTAAATCCAGTCAGAATGACCATCATCAATAACCCAAAAAATAGCAGATGCTGGAGATGTGTCGAAAAGGGAACACTTCTACACTGTTGGTGGGAGAGTAACTAGTACAGTTTCTGTGGAAATCAGTGTGGCAATTCCTAAAACTCCGAAAAATTGACCTTCCAAATGATCCCGCAATCCCCCTACTGGGAATATGCCTGGAAGAACTCAGGTCACTCTATTAAAAAGATACCTGCACACATATGTTTATCGCAGCATTGTTCACAATAGCAAGAACATGGAACCAACCATGCTGCCCATCAAAAGAGGACTGGATAAAAAAAAAAATGTGGTACATATACTTGATAGAATATTATGCAGCCATAAAGAAGAACAAAATCATGAACTTTGCAGCAATGTGGATGGAATTAGAGCTTATAATACTGAGTGATCTCTCACAGAAACAAAGAGATGAGTATTACATGTTCTCACTCATAAGTGGACCTTGAACAACTACCATATCACTGTAGGAAAGGGTTGAAAGTAGCAGGAAACTGGGTGGGTGGGTTGGGAAGCTGGGATTGACAGTTGTCGATATCCACCTGGGGAAGGGTGGGGCACACCTCATCAATAAGGGTACCTGCACAATGAACACTTGTATACCTCACCCTGAATTGTACCCCACAATTTCAAAATTAAAATAAAAAAAAAAAGTAGAGCTCACAATATGTAGTGGGAAATTGTGAATTTCCTCTTGAATTCAGAAAAAATACTAGTTTGTATTTAGAATATTAGAATACTTTGGTTTGTTTAGGTCATTGTTTTTTTTCCCCCCTTTCTTTGTTTTTATTTTTCGTTCTCATTTTCTCTTAACCCTGTTTAAAAATTCTCAGAAACTTGTTTTTTAGCAGGAGACAGACAAAAGAAATTATCTTTGGAAATACAGAACTTGGAATGTCATACTGGGAAATTTTACAGGACCAATGCAGAATACTGAATTATAAACTGATAGCATTAGGAAGTACATTATTATGTTATAATATAAACTCATAATATGTAAATATTAGGAAGTTCATCAAAGTTTGAGTGACATGGCCAAAGTTAAGAAGTTAATTTATAGTGTGGATGAGAATGCTATTCAGGTCTGTGAATTATTTGAGTTATGTAACACCTCAGTTACACCAAAAATATTGATAATAAATATAAATAAAATTCAAAAACAAAAGAAACTGAGTGAAATATGTTAGAAGCAGTGTTAAGAATTATCACATTTAATCATAAGAAAAATAATAAAACCACATGTGTTTCTATTGTGGTTACTTTTGTTATATTATTTTGAATGAAATGATTAATTTTTAGTGTCTCTTCTGCATCAGAAAGTATGTAGAAAAATCATCTGCTTTGAAACACAATTGCTCTCAATTTTTACCTAACTACAATGTGAAATTTCTTGTGGAAGATTAATTCATTCCTTTCTTGTGGAAGATTAATGTACAGTTTTAACATAATGAAACAGTTTGGTTTGTTAGTTTGAAGTTCTTTGTAATTAAAAAAAATGGTAAGGAGGACTCAATGTCAATATCTGCTTGAAACCATAACCATATTTCATTTCTCACAGTAGTTGAGTATGTCTACTAACCATGTCATAAACATTTTATTGAATTGAGGCATGACAAGATATTTTTTATTGGCTGTTAACATTATTGTCATATTTAATGCTTCACCTGGGAGTTGGCTTTCAGTCAGAGTTCACTCTTATGTATGTCTACTTTTCAACCTTGATGCAAAATTAATGACTTATTATCTCAGTCATAAATGAATCTTCAAAAGACATGAGGGACTTTTGTATTGCTGTTAAGGGTCTCTACCAAGGTAGGTATTAACTATGCAGTTGGTTCTATTGAGTTTAATAGCTTAAAACATTATTTTAATAACTCATGACATTTTGCCAAAAGGTATCAGGATTCCTCTTCTAAGTCTCTTTTAGTACTATTCAAAGTGTAATCACTCATATAATTAAAGCATCTTATTTGTAGTTTAAGTTCTGTGTTTCAGGAAAACATTTTGGAAAGATTCTTGTCCTCATAACTAGAAACATCTGAGAGGAAGCCCTTGCTTAGTAAGAAGTACTTCATATATTCATATTATCCTATATCCATACCTATATCCACATATATCCATGTCTATCTTTTGTTCTTCATAGAATACTTCAAAACTTTAAACATGATTGGTTCATTCTATATTTAACTTAAAAAGCTGCATTTTTCCCAAAGATTCTTGAAATTATACATTTATATAGATAATTATAAAATCACCATGGTAATGATATACACCAGCTCTGTATATTTTTGGGGAAAACATTTCTGAAACAAATACAGCAAAATATTAGCATGTATTAAATCTAAATACAAATACATAGTGTTTCATTATGTTCTCTTTATATTGGGAAAATGAGAGATAACAAAATTAAGTGAATATATTTATTTTAACTTAAATTTCTTTCCAGTCAAATGATCTTAGGTCAAATTTTTCTTCTAATTTTTAATACTCACAATCTGTTCCATATGTATTTCTTTCTACTTATTTATTGTAAAAATTCTACACACTTTCCTAAAAGACAATATATTCATACTTCTTTTCTACTCATAATAAGTCTTATGAATTGGGATTAATTCAAGTTTTTAAATTTTTATTTTAATGCAGCTGAATGGAAATCTAAATCTCAAATATAATGTTTGAAAACTACATTTCACCACTTTAGCTTTTACTTTGAGTAAAATATTTTTATTTGTACAAATTTATGGGGTACAAGTAAAATTTTGTTACATGCATAAAACATGTAGTGGTCAAATTAGGGTTTTAGGGTATCTATTGCCCAGTTAATGCACATTTTATTCATCAAGTAATTTCTCATTATCCACCTCCCTCCCACCCCCTCACCATTTCAAGTCTCCATGATCTATTATTGCACTTTCTATTTCCATGTGTACACGTCTTTAGCATCCATTTACAAGTAAGAACATGTGATACTTGACTTTCTGTTTCTGCTTTATTTGACCTATGATAATAATCTCAGTTTCATCCATGTTGCTGCTAAAGACATAATTTACATGATTTATATACTCTTAATGACTAAATATTATCCCATTATGTATATATACCAAATTTTCTTTATCTAATTATCCATTTATGGACACTTAAGTTTATTCCATATATTTGCTATTGTGAATAGTGCTGTGACAAATATACAACGCAGGTAATTTTCTTGACAAATAGATTTATCTTCCTTTGAATAGATACCCAGTAGTGAAAATGCTGGAACCAATTGTAGTTGCAGTTTTAGTTCTTTGGAAAAAAACTAAAGTAGTTTTTTGAGTCAGGATTTCACTGTGTTGCCCAGGTTGAAGTACAGTGGGATGATCACGGCTCATTGCTGTCTCAAACTTCTGGGCTCAGGAGATCCTTCCACTTCAACCTCCTGAGCAGCTGAGACTACAGGCACACACCATCATGATCAGCTAATTTTATTTTATTTTTTGTAGAGATTTTTCCTATATTGCTCAGGCTGGTCTTGAACTCCTGGACCCAAGCAATCTTCCACCTCAACCTATCAAAATGCTAGGATTATAGGCATGAGCCACTTCACCCAGTCTGATAAATCAGTATACTGTTTTCCATACAAATTGTACTAATTTGCATTCCCATCAACAGTATATAAGAGTTTCCTTTTCTTCATATCCTTGCTAACATCTGTTATTTTCTGTCTTTTCAGTAATAGCCATTCTGAATGAAATAAGATGATATCTCACTGTGGTGTCAATTTGCATTAAAATTTTTTTATTTTATTTAAAAGATGTGGGATACAATTCAGGGTTAGGTATACAAATGTTGATTATGCAGGTACCCTTGTTGATGAGGTATGCCCCTCCCTCCCCTAGCAGTTTCCCACAACTGCCAATCTCACCCCCGCTTCCCTGACAGTTTCCCACTAGGGATTCCCAGTTTGCCAATCCCTTTCTTTTCTTTTAGTATTATAATAATTCTTCACGGTCCTAATGAGTGAGAACATATGGTACTCTGTTCTTTGTTTCTGTGATAGATCACTGAGTATGATTGACTCTAAACCCATCCAAGTTGCTGTGAAGTCATATTTTTTCCTTATTTATGGCTGCATAATATTCCATTGTGTATATGTACCACATTTTTAAAATCCAGTTCGGCTTCGATGGGCAGCATGGTTGGTTCCATGTTTTTGCTATTGTGAATAGAGCTACAACAAACATTCATGTGCAGGTATCTTCTTTGTAGAGTGATTTGAGTTCCTCCGGGTATATTCCCAGTAGAGGAATTGCTGGGTCATATGGAAGGTCAATTTCTAGTTTCAAAAATTGCCACACTGTCTTCCAAAGAGGTTGTACAATTTTGCATTCCCACCATCAGTATAGAAGCATTCCTTTTTCTCTGCATTCTTACCAGCATCTCTTGCTGTTTGTTTTATTAATGATGACCATTCTTACTGGGGTTAGGTGGTATCTCAGTGTGGTTTTGATTTGCATTTCTCTGATGATTAGTGAGGCTGAGCACTTTTTAATGTGTCTGTTGGCTGCCAGTGCCCGTATATCTTCTTTAGAGAAGTGTCTATTTATGGCTCTTGCCCACTTTTCAATGGGGCTGCTTTTTTTTTTTTTTCCAGCACATTTGAGTATCTTGAGGATCCTGGATGTTAGGCTTTTGTCAGATATACAGTTGGCAAATGCTTTTTCCCAGTCTGTGGGCTGTCTCCTTGTTCTCTGAATGATTTCTTTTGCTTTGCAGAAGATTATCAGTTTCATGAGGTCCTACTTGTCTATTTTATCTCTTATGGGCTGGGCACTTGGGGATTGATCAGGAATTGCTTGCCAGTTTCAATTTCCATAAGGGTGTCTACTGCATTTTCTAAGATTCTTATAGTTTGAGGTTTTCCCTTTAGGTCTTTGATCCATTTAGAGTTGATTTTTTGTGTGTGGTGATAGGTAGGGGTCCCGTTTCAATTTTCTGCATGTGATCAGTCAGTTTTCCCAGCACCATTTACTGAATAGGTTCTCCTCTCCCCAGTAATTTGCATTTATCTGATGATTAGTGATGCTGAACTTTTTAATATACTTATTGACCATTTGTGCATCTTTTTTGGAAAATGTCTATTCATGTCTTTTGCCCAGTTTTAATAATAATCTTGGTTGTTTTTGTTGAGTTGTTTGAGTTCCTTGTATAATCTGGATGTTACTCCACTGTAGGGTGAATAGTTTGCAAATATTTTTGGCCATTCTATAAGTTGTCTGTCCACTCTGTTTATTATCTTTTGTTGTGCAGCAACTTTTTTTTGTTTAATTAAGTCCCATTTGTTTGTTTTTTGGTGTTCTTTTTTTTTTTTTTGGTTTAGTTGCTTGTGGTTTTGAAGCCTTATTATATATTCTTTATATAGATCAATATCCAGAAGAGTTTCCTTTATTTTTATCCTACAGTTTTTAAAAAATAGATTTTGTTCTATTTAAGTCTTTGTTCCACCTTGAGTTGATTTTTGTATATGGTGGGAAACAGGACTTTAGTTTCATTCATTGCATATGGCAATCCAAGTTTCCCAGCACTATTATTGAAAAGGCTGTCTGTCTCCAATGTATGTTCTTGTTGACTTTGTCAAAAATCAATTGACTGTAAATATGTGACTTTATTTCTGGATTCTCTATTCTGTCACATTGATCTGTCTATTTTTATACCAGTACTATGCTGCTTGGTTGCTATAGCTTTGTAATAGAATTTAAAGCTGGGTAATGTGATGCCTCTTTCTTTGTTCTTTTTGTTTAGGATTGTTTTGGCTATTCAGGCTCTTTTTTGCTTCCATATACATTATAGGATTTTTTTCTAATTCTATGAAAAGTGACATTAGTATTTTGATGGGGATTGCACTGAATTTGTAGATAGCCTTATAGTCATTTTAATAATATTAATTTTACTTATGCAGGAGTAGAGGGTATTTTTCCATTTGTGTCATCTATAATTTTTTTCTTCAGTGTTTTTTAGTTTTCCTTGTAGAAAGAGGCCTTTCACTGCCTTGGTTAAATTTCTTTCTAGGCATTTTATTTTATTTTGTAAATGGAATTGCTTTTTGTAAAATTTCATTCTTAGTAGATCATTATTGGTGTATAGAAACACTACTGACTTTTGTATGTTGATTTTGTATCCTGCAACTTTACTAAATTCACTTATCAAGTATAAGAGTTGTTTTTTTTTTTGACTCCTTAGGGTTTTTTTTTAAAGATATAAAACAATGTATCAGCAAAGATAAACAATGTAACTTTCTCTTTTCCAATTTGGATGCCTTTTATTTCTTTCTCTTGCCTGATTTCTGTGCCTAGGAATTCCAGTACTCTGTTGAATCAGAGTGGCGAAAGTGGACTTCTTTTAATCTTAATTTATCTATCATACTTGAGACTTTTATTTCAGTTTCTTATTTGTCATCTTATAATTCACTTATGTTTATAGATGTATACATATGCAGGTCTGTCAGGTAGGGAAGTGATAGGTATAGAAGTTTACCTTCATGTCTTTTCCATACTTGTATGAAATTTTCTCTTAATGATTATTCCTCAGTGCCCTCACCCCAATCAATTTGCCTTTTATTGCCAATTTTAATCTGCTTTCAGATGCCTGGGCTTTTGCATGGAACTATGAAATAAGTTTTAACAATAAAAACACATTTCTAAACAATCAGGTCTATGACATTATTTTAGGTACTGAAATTATGCTATCTTTTAGCAAATTAATAACTAGTTTCAAGGGGTATATGTGCAGGTTTGTTCCATGAGTATATTGTGTCATGGGGAAATTTGGGCTTTTGATTAAGCCCATCCTCCAAATGGTGTGTATGGTCCCCATAAGTAGCTTTTCAGCCCTTTCCCTGTCCGCCTTCTTCCTTTTCCCCCTTAAGAGTCTTCAGTGTCTGCTGTTCACATTTTTTGTCCATGTGTAGCCAGCATTTGGCTCCCACTTGTAAGCGAGAACGTACGGTATTCAGTTTTCTGTGTTATTTCACTTGGAATAATGGCCTCCAGCTGCACCCACATTGCTGCAAAGAACATGATTTAATTCTTCTTTGTGGTTGCATAGTATCCTATAGTGTATATGTACCATATTTTCTTTATTCAGTCCACCATTGGTGGGCACCTAGGTTGGTTCCATGTTTTTGCTATTGTGAATAGTGCTGTGAAAAACATATGAGTAAGGGTGTCTTTTTGGTAGAAGTGAGATGAAAACACATGCCTGGCCTTGAAAAGCTTACAATTTTTATATTTAATTTTAAAAGTTAATTTATATTTTATTAATCAATAATTTACTGACACTATTTTTATAACAATTACTTAAAATCATGCATTTCAATTTGAGGCTTTTTTTAATTGACCTGTAATAATTGTACATATTTATGGGAGAAAATGTAATTTTTCAATACTTGCATACATTGTATAATGATCAAGACAGGGTAACAAGCACATCACAACCTCAAATAATTCTGATTTCTTTGAAATAAGAACATTCAAAATACTCTCTTTTAGCTCTTATGAAATATACATTATTGTTAACTATTGTTACCCTACCATGCAGTAGAACTCCAATAATTATGTTTACTGTCTAACTGCATTTTTGTACTTGTTGACCCACCTCCCTCCATGTCTTTTTTCTCCCTTCTCTTCTTATAACTTCTTTACAGTTATATTTGTAAAAAGGGCATCTGATATCTCATGTGAGTCACGGGTGATTTGGAGATTCTCATTCTGGAAACGATTACTGTTTGCACAGGAATGTTTACAATTCTAATCACTCTGTGGCAGAGGGTTTAATGGTCAAGATCTGAAAACATCAGCAAACTGTATTCTACACAAGCAAAGGGAAGCCAATCCTAATAATGATCCATATGTACTTAGGTTATTCTTCTGGTTCAGGTACTGATCCTTGGTGTTCTCCCATCAGAAGCTTTTCTCAACCTGTTTCTTGGCTTCTGATTCAGGCACTACTTCAGCTTAAACACCACTTTCAAGCTAGCATCAGATAGCATTTACAATCTCCAAGGCCTCTAGTCTCCCTCTTCTACATTCTCCTCTAAATGCAGTTTCCATTACTCAATTTTGGCCAAACGTAAGTGTTTCAGTGAAGTTTTGTATCAGGTATAAACTTTTAAGAACTACATACTAAATATACCAATACTAAGTTGTAAAACATTGTGTAAGATTGTCATGGGTTAAGTAAATCAATAAAAGTCCCAATTTTCCCTTGTGGATGAGGTATACCCCCTCCCTCCCCTAGCAGTTTCTCTCAGCTGCCAATCCCACCCCGCCTCCCCTGACAGTTTCCCATTACTTCCAAATGATTTCTTATAGTATTATAATTGTTCAAGGTCCACTTATGAGTGAGAACATATGGTACTCTGTTCTTTGTTTCTGTGATAAATCACTGAGTATGATCGACTCCAAATCCATCCAAATTGCTGCAAAATCCATATTTTTGTTCTTCTTTATGGCTGCATAATATTCCATTGTGTATATGTACCACATTTTTTTAAAAATCCAATCCAGCTTCAATGGGCAGCATGGTTGGTTCCATGTTTTTGCTATTGTGAATAGAGCTGCAATAAACATTCGTATCTTCTTTGTAGAATGATTTGAGTTCCTCGGGGTATATTCCCAATAGGGGGAATTGCTGGGTCATATGAAAGGTTGATTTCTAGTTCTTTCATAAATTGCCTCAGTGTCTTCCAAAGAGATTGCACTAATTTGCATTCCCACCAGCAGTGTAAAAACATTTCTTTTTCTCTGCATCCTTGCCAGCATCTGTTGCTATTTGTTTTATTAATGATGCCCATTCTTACTGGGGTTAGGTGGTAACTTGATGTGGTTTCGAATTGTATTTCTCCAATGATGAGTGAAGCTGAGCACTTTTTCATGTCTGT
Source organism: Carlito syrichta (assembly GCF_000164805.1). NCBI lineage: Eukaryota > Metazoa > Chordata > Mammalia > Primates > Tarsiidae > Carlito > Carlito syrichta. Next base: position 212,501 of record NW_007223833.1, on the reverse strand, counting down.
TGGCTGCCCATATATCTTCTTTCGAGAAGTGTCTACTCATGTCTTTTGCCCACTTTTTAATGGGTCTTTTTTTTTTTTTTTTTTCTTTCTGCACGTTTGAGTTCCTTGTAGATCCTAGATGTTGGGCCTTTGTGGGATATACAGTTAGCAATTATTTTTTTCCCATTTTATGGACTGTCTCCCTGCTCTTTCGATGGTTTCTTTTGCTTTGCAGAAGCTCGTTAGTTTGATGAGGTCCCATTTCTCCATTTTATTTCTTATGGTAAGGGCACTTAGGGTTCTGATCAGTGGTTGCCAGTTCCAATTTCCATAAGGATGTCTCCTGCACTTTCTAAAATTCTTATAGTTTGAGGTTTTATGTTTAGGTCTTTGATCCATTTAGAGTTGATTTTTGTGTATGATGATAGGTAGGGGTCCTCTTTCAATCTTCTGCATATGACCAGTCAGTTTTCCCAGGACCATTTACTGAATAGGTTCTCCTCTCCTCCCCAGTGGTTGTTGTTGGAGGCTTTGTCAAAGATGAGTTGGTTGAGAAATTGAGGTTTTGCTTCTGTAATCTTGATCCTTTTCCATTGATCTATGTGCCTGTTCTTGTACCAATATCAGGCTGTTTTGATTATCATCGCCTTATTGTAAAGTTTGAAGTCTCAAAGTGTGATACCTCCTGCTTTGTTTCATTTGCTAAGGATTGTTTTGGCTATTCGTGGTCATTTATGTTTCCATATGAATTTCTGTATTGTCATTTCCAGATCACAGTCATTTCTTAAGCTTTAGTGATAGGACTGTAAGAAAGTTCTGTTTTTATAGGACTTGTAATATTTTAAAGACATACTAAAAATACATTATGCAACTTAAACAGGTAATGTAGTTTAAGCCTCTAGACCTGGTATGGAGCATCTACTATGTGTTAAAGGACTTTGGTAGGCACTGGGATGCAGTAACAAGAAAATACGTAGCCGGGCTCGGTGGCTCAGCCTGTAATCCCGCGCCTTTGGGAGGCTGAGGTGAGTGAATTGCCTGAGCCCGTGGGTTTGAGACCTGCCTGGGCAGAGAGACCTCATCTCTACCATAAATCAAAAAATCAGCCGGGCGTGGTAGCGCATGCCTGTAATTCCGGCTACTCGGAAGGCTGAGGCAGAAGGATTGCCGGAGCCCAGCAGGTCGAGGCTGCAGTGGCCGGGAGCGGCCACTGCACTCCAGTCTGGGCGACAGAGTGAGACTTCAACTCAAAAAAAAAAAAAAAAAAGGAAAAGAAAATATGTATAGTTATTGTCCTCAGTACACCTATGTTCTAATTAACTCACTATTAGTTGTGAGATCCTGGGCAAATTATTTAATCTATATTATTCCTATCTGTTTGAAAAAAAAACAATAATTGTGATAGCTGCTCAAACTCATAGGTTATTTTTTTTTTATTGAATCATGAGCTAATGTTTGAGAAAGCACCTTGTAGTTGAATGTGCTAAACCATTATTACTTATATTTTCTTTTAACCCAAACCTGCAGCCAATATCATACTTAATGGACAGAAACTTGAAGGGGTCCAGCCCCTTGCTGGGTCATGAGATCTCCTGAAGGAGAGATGGATAGGCGAAAGACCGAAATATTATACCCGGACACATGCTTCCTGAACAGATGACAATTTAATGTTAGTTAACACAGAGCTTTTATACTATTCACGAAGGGGCAAGACAAAGAAAATTCCTTCACGTATATATCTTCTAAAAGTTGCCATCTAGTGGTCTTAGTAGCAAACAAACCAAGATTCCCATAAATATTTAGACAACAATCATATTCATAAAGCCAACAATGATACTTTCAGTCCAGTGTCCCAAATTACAGTCCTTGAAATGTCTCAAGAAAGTTTCTAAGCGTTCATTTCTTCATGTGTCAGGAGTTTTCTCATCTTAGGCTTTTATGTCCTTCAGAGCCTTGTGATCGCCTCCCTTGTCCAGATGTCCTCGTTACTTTTCTCTTATCCTGCAGTGCTTGTTTCTAAGGAGAATTCAAAGAAGCTTTTAGTAATGTTTCCCAGGCCACTCAAGGTTGCTTTCTGTCTTTAGCTGATCTATCATAAAAGTGTCTGGTTATTATATTATGAGTTCAGTGAAAACCCACTCTATAAATGTTAACTTAGAGTTTTAACTATTGAATTAAGTAAAAACCTTAACAATAATCTTTATCCTAAGTCAGTGAAAACAGTGTTATAAATCACCTACACAACTCCTAGATAAGTGTTAGAACTTATAATGAATTCATAATGAACTTACTATAAACTTGTGCTTCTAAAAAACCTTATGTCTAAACACTAAACTACATAATTCTAAATCAAATAAGGAGTGAATATACTTAAGCAATATCTAGTAACTTATAACCAAGTGAAAGAAAGCATTCTTGATGTGCTTCAGAGTTTAACCCTTGCATATGTTAGAAAAGGCCGAGCAGCACAGTGGGAAAATGGAAAAATGAACCATGACATTTCCAGGTTAGCTGTGAGTACTTCGCATAAACATGCCATCTTCTTCTTCCACAACTGCACAGAATTTCTTCAGCTGTACCAACAGCAAAGACAGAAGACAGAAGGGCCTCAGCTGCCAGGACTCGCTTTGCGGCCGGGGTCCTCAGCGCTCCTGGACTTTGTCAATCAGGCGGGCCTCCAAGGCTGGCTCCCAACAGAAACTGAAAGAATTCTCCCAAAGAACTGGAACAAGACAAGGATGTTCACGCTTAGTATCCCTGTTCAATGTAGTACTGGAAGTCCAAGCCAGAGCAATCAGACAGGGAAAAGAAATCAGGAGTACATAAATAGGAAAAGAGGAAGCTATGCTTTTCCTCTTTACAGATGATATGATGCTATACCTAAAAAAAATTAGAGATTCTGTCAAAAAACCTTCTTGCACTGATAAAGGACTTCAGTAAAGACTTGGGATACAAAATTAATGCACAAAAACAGCTGCAATTCTATATATCAACAACAAGCAGACTGAGAACCAAACAAAACCATAAGCTCATTTATAATAGACACACACACACACACACACACACACACACACACACACACACACACACACACAAATACCTCAGCATTCACCTAACCAAAGAGGCGAAAGACATTTATAATGAGATATACAAAACACCAAAACACTGCTCAAAGAAATAAAGGATGGCACAAACAAACTAGAAAACATCCCATACTCATGAATTGTAAGAATATTGTCAAGATTTCCTTTCTATGCAAGGCAATCTACAAATTCAACACAATTCCTATCAAATTGCCAACATCATTTTTCACAAACCTAGAAAAGACACCTAGAAATTTATATGGAAGCAAAAAAGAGCCCAAATAGCTAAAGAAATCCTCAGCAAAAGGAACAAGTCTGGAGGAATAACACTTCCAGACTTTATACTTTATTACAAGGCACAGTAACCAAGGCAGCATGGTCCTAGTACAGCAATAGACACATACTCATAGGCCAATGGAACAGAACAGAGAATCTGAAACTAAAACTACAGACCTTCAACAAACTCATCTTCAACCAAGCCAAAGAAAACAAACATTGAGGAAAGAAAACTATATTCAGTAAATGGTGCTGGGAAAACTGACTAACCGCATGTGGGAGAATGGAAAGAAGATAGGTAGGGCTCCTATCTAATCACCATATACAAAAATTATCTCAAAAAGGATCAAGGACTTAAAGGTGAAGACTCAAACTATGGGACTCTTCTAAGAAAACTTAGGGACTCAGAGCAGGCAATTAATTCATGGCCAAATCCTCTTAAAAAAAAAACAAGTAACAAAAGCTGAGATTGACAAAGTTGCATTTGGCAAAGTCTTAACACCCAGAATCTACAAGGAACTTAAGTGAATTGACAATAAATAAATAAATAAGTGGGCAAAGAACATGAACAGACACTTCTCAAAGGAAAATATTCAAGCAGCCAAGAAATATGAAAAAATGCTCAGGTTTACTAATCATCGATGTGCAAATTAAAACCATAATGAACCAAATTAAAACCGCTTAACACTGGTAAAAATGACTATCATTAAAGAATAAAAAAACAACAGATGTTGGCAAGGCTGTGGCAGAAAGGGAACAATTCTACACTGTTGGTGGGAATGTAAGCTAGTTCAACCTTTGTGGAAATTGCTCTACCAAAAAGATATCTGAATATGTATGTTCACTGAAGCACTATTCATAATAGCAAAAACATAGAACCAACCCAGATACCCACTGAAAGTGGACTGGATAAAGAAAATGTGTTATATATAAGGGGTGGAATACTACACAGATATAAAGAACAAAATCATGCCTTTTGCAGCAATAGGAATGTAGCTGAAGACCATCATCTAAGTGATGTGAATTATCACAGAAACAAAAAACTAAATACAGCATGTTCTCACTTATAAGTGGGCCCTGATCACTGGACACACAAGCACAAAGGTGGGAACAGCAGATGCTGGATATTGCTAAAAGAGGGAGAAGGGATAAGGAGCACACAACTCACTGGGTACCATGTCCACTACCAGGGCAAGACAGGGCTCACTAGAAGCCCAAACCTTACTTCACACAATCTACCTATGTAGTAAATCCTAACATTTACCCCTAGCAATAAAATAAAATTTAAATATATATATAAATAAATACATTATTATTAGTAAAAATATTAATAATAAACGAAACTACAATAAAATTCTGAAGGTGTTCAGAAAATGACCGCCAAAATAGGATGTTTGATAAGTTGATTGCTTTGAACCGAGACCACTTGGGAAACAGGGGATGCAAGCAGAGGCTTTCTTTGAGGTCCCCTTCAATGTCTACAGATAGATCCTTCAAAAGGAATTCAATGGTCAGGGATTGTCTCCCCAGGAATCCTATCAACCAGGAAAAGTTAAGTGGGATCACAGGAGAGGGAACTGACTGAATGCTGACATGATGCCCAGATACACCATCACCTATTCTTCTGAGAGGTGCTCCAAAACAATTTTTTAAAAATTACCTGAGAGATAGATATTTTCTCTGTCTTACAGGAGAAAATTTATTCACCAAACATTTCCTCCCCTCACTGTCCTGGACATTCTGTCCCCACCACGCCCAAGAAGCTTCAATCCCCTGTTCCTCTCTGTAGCTCAGGATGCTATATAAACTTCAATCATCAGACCCTCTCAAGTTTCCTATTTTGTGGAACCCTCATGCATTATGTAATTATGCATGCAGTATGTAGTGAAATACAGGTTTTTCTCTGTTGGTTTGCCTTATGTCCTATTTAATTTGTAGCCCAGCCAAGGAACCTATAAGTGTAGAGGCAAGTCATTTTTCACTTCCCTACAAAATTTTCTCAGAAAATGTTTAAAAATTCACCAAGAAAGAAAATTTGAAAATAAAGAAAGTTTAATAGCTTAAAGTTGAAATAGAAGAGGTAATAAAGAGCCCATCCTGTTTATACCTACCTATTCGTAAAATATAGCTTGAATATCACTATTATAAAATTTTTATTTCCATCTTTGTGTATAAATTATTTTCCTGCTATAACTAATTTAAAAAAATGTACCTTTGGAATTGAATGGATAAAGTCCCAAGAAAGAATTCCCAACTCATGGAGATAAAGTCAGAAGAAATGCTAAAATTATTAACAAATGTAGGAATTGAAATTTTGTTATAAGAAACTTTAAAAAATAGACAATATTAATTTAAGTAATATTTATGTGCCAAGTATCTGTCATTGGAAATGACAAGCTTTTATTGCCCACCCCACCCTTATCCAAGAGATGACGTTTATTGCACAGTTGGTCTCTGACAGTTATCAATGACACAGGAAGGTGAGTAGTTAAATATCAAACACAGTTGATGAAGATAACTTTAATTACCTCACTAGGGGGTTTGAACTAGTTAATTATGAGCTTTTTTTTCTAAGTAAACTTTACATATTAAGATAGCTAGTTGATCTCAAAGGAATTTAAAAATAACTTGTATGAAAGGCACAAACCATGGTAATTTGGAAATGTTGATCAAACTGCAAAAACAGATAGGCTTCATAAATTTGAGAATATTTTTGTACTCTTTTGTTTCTTTTTTTATAAATAACCTGTCATTTGTATCCAAGGACATTTTTGTTCATCCTCATGTGGGTGGCATAATTACACAGAATACTTTAAGTTAAAAATTCTTTATATAGAAGTGTTAGATTACAATCAGAACTTCATGTCACCTATAGTCAGAGTCTGATTAATACACTTGTATTGCATGTCAAACATAGAATATAATGTTCTATCCCTAAAAATAGGTCCTAATAAAATGAAATAATTAGGCTTCTAATTAAGAACACAAATACTTCTCATTATTTGTCTTAGTGAGTAACTAATTCAGGTAACACTTAGAAGTCTTGGAAAATGTTTTGAAAGTTGCCCTCTCTCTCCCACTGGGGTCATAAAATAAACGGGTGCTGTCTACAAAGAATATTTACAAAGAAATCATGTCTTTTTTCAAACTCCTAGTATAATCTTTAATACTCATTAGTTTTTATGTGCTCTGTGCTATCTTCACTTCCAAAATGATGAAAATACTTCTCTTTTCTTGAGAAATACTTTGTTTTTCATCTCCTAAAACCCAATCTGTAAAATTCTTTATGCATCTAATAAGGCAAGTCATTGGTATTTATTTTATATACATTGTATTGCTTGCTACTATGGCAAACACCATCAAAACACAAAAATTATAAAATATTAAACCCTCAAAAAATTCTTTGAAGAAATGAATCTTATCTTGCACTTGCCTAATTAGTGTTTAGTGTGTGTGTATTATATATATGTATATATATGTATATTCATATATACGTATACATTAATTTAACTTGATCTGAAAATGAAATTTAAGAATGTATCAGTGACACATATAAAGCTGTTTTTTATGAGAGTTTCTCTATTAGAAATCATGCTGATGAGATTACATTTGTGTATTTTCTTATTTTCTTACTTTTGCTAAGACAAAAGTAATGTATGTCTTTTTTTTTTTTTTTTTTGAGTTGGAGTCTCACTCTGCCACCCAGACTGGAGTGCAGTGGCCGCTCCCGGCCACCGCAGCCTCAACCTACTGGGCTCCGGCAATCCTTCTGCCTCAGTCTTCCAAGTAGCTGGAACTACAGGCGTGCACTACCACGGCTGGCTAATTTTTTATTTAGGGTAGAGGTGGGGTCTTGCCAAGTTGTCCAGGAGGATCTCGAACCAGCAGGCTCAGGCAATCCATTCACCTTGGCCTCCCAAATCGTGGGATTACAGGCTGAGCCAGCAAGCCCAGCCGCAATGTATATCTTTTTAAGAACATCTTAAAATTAGAAAATTAAAAAATTGAGAAGTTCTCTTTCTTTGTTGGATCTTTACCTGGTTTGGGCATCAATGTGTTAGTTTCATAAAATGATTTGGAGATAGTAGCATCTTTGTCGATTGCCTAGAAAACATTCAATAGGATTGATATCAGCTCTTTCTTGTATGTTTTGTAGAATTCTGCTGGAAAACCATCTATCTGTTCCAGGGCTTTTTTTGGTAGGTAGTTTTCTTATGAAACAGTTAATTTCCTGGGTTGTTATTGGTCTATTTAGGATCTTGATTTCTTCTTGTTTCAACCTGGGGAGGTTATGTACTGTCAGGAAGTCCTCCATTTCATTTAGGTTTTGGAGTTTGTTTCCATACAAGTGTACAAAGTAATCTCTGATAATCTTTTGTATTTTGTGGGGTCAGTTGAAACTTGATCTTTTGCATTTCTGACTGTGTTTATTTGGGCTTTCTCTCTCTTTTTCTTGGTCAGTCTAGCTAAGAGTCCATCAATCTTGTTTATCCTTTCAAAGAACCAGCTTTTTGTTTCATTGATTTTTTATATTATATTTTTGTCTTCCATGTCATATGAGCAACCAACATTTACATGAAAAAATGTTCAGTCTCATTAGTCATCAAAGAAGTGCAAATTAAAACTACACTGAGATACCACCTAACTCTAGTCAGGATGTCTATTATCAATAACTCAAAAAACAACAGATGCTAGACAGGGTGTGACGGAAGAGGGAATATTTCTTCTTGTTGGTGGAAGTGTAAACTTGTACATCCTCTGTGGAAAACAGTGTGATGATTCCTAAAACATCTAAAAATCAACCTTTCATATGATCCCACAAGTCCTCTGCTGGGAATATACCTGGAGGAACTCAAGTCACTCTATGAAAAAGACACCTGCACACGCATGTTTATTGCAGCATTATTCACAATAGCAAAAACATGGAACCAACTGTGATGCCCATTGAAAGAGGACTGTATTAAAACAATGTAGTACATATACACGATGGAATATTACAAAGCCAAAAAGAAGGATAAAATTATGAATTTCACAGTAACTCGGATGGACTTAGAGTCTATAATATTGAGTAATCTATCCAGAAAAAAAGAACTGAGTACCACATATTCTCATTCATAAGCAGTCCTTGAATAATTATCATAATACATAAGAAAGGAATTGGCAGTAGTGGGAAACGATCAGGGGACAGGGGTGGGGGGGCACACCTCATCAATAAGGGTACCTGTATAATAGACTTTTGTATACCTAATTCTGAATTGTACCCCACATCTTTAAAATAAACAATTTTTAAAAATTGGGAAGAATTTCACATTTAAAATATAAGTATAGTCATTGATAATTACTGCTAACATTTTGATATATTTTCTCATTTTTAATGCATAGATTAAAACTATTGTAGCCACACTATATATAATTTTGTATATTGCTTTTTCAATTAACATTCTATGCAAGCATTTTTCACCCTATTTTAGCCATTTATTCTTTAATTCAGTTGTTTCTCCCTTGTTTTTTAGAATTTACTATGTTCCGGGGCCTAAGGTCTGGGTCCAGTGTATGGCCTCCGAGAGATTATAGACATGGCTAGTAGAGGAACTAGTACAAGCATGTAAGCAATTTCAATCCCAGAAGAACTGGTTATAAGAAACTAAATAAGTTTCAGCCTTTATAAGTGTACAAGTTCACTACTGAATATCACAAAATAGCTGTACTTGTCCACCATTTTCTAATGTCTTGTCACATCTAGTGCTATTGGTGGTGCATCAGTTACACTCACATAATGAATTTTATTAACCAATGTCACTTGCAGTTACCTCGCTTTGGGATTACCTCCTCTCTACTCTCATCTTTTTGCCTTCTGTTATATGGGACTTTTGCTTCTTAAATAAGTATTTTCTTATAATTGTTTTGAAGTGAACAGATTACTTTGGATTTTTATAGAATTTCAGCATTGAAAGGTATTTGAATCTAGAAGATGTTAGTGACCAGCATCAGGTGCAGCTGATGGTTAGTAGAAATTCCTCTATCAGTACATCCCTTTTATAAAAATAAGTTTTGGCCAGGCTCGGTGGCTCAGTCTGCAACTCTAGCACTTTGAGAGGCTGAGGTGAGTGGATTGTCTGAATGTGCGAGTTCGAGCCCAGTCCAGGCAATTTGGCGAGACCTTGTCTCTATAATAAATCAAAAATTAGCTGGGCATGGTAGTGTGTGCCTGTAGTTCCGGATACTTGGAAGACTGAGGCAGAAGGATCGCCAGAGTTCAGCAGGTTGGTGCTGGGGTGGCCATGAGTGTGCCACTGCACTCCAGCCTGGACAACAGAGTGAGACTCAACTCAAATAATAATAATAATAAGCTTTTATAATTTAGTCAACTATTTTTATGTAGGATATTTGGTATCCTATGAACATAAAATTGTTACAGAGCCTCCTTGTTTTGTTTGTTCCACCATTAGTAAATTTGGGACAATGTATAAATATAAGAAATAATAACTGCTACTATTTTTGTCTCTGCATTGTGACAGTAAGTATAAAATATATCTTTTGTATATTTTCTCACTCAATCACTTATGAAAATCATAATTTAGTAAATATTTACCTGGTTTATAAGAGTAAATTAAAAGTTCAAAAGTATAAGAAACTATTATAATATGTAACAGTATACATATTTTGTAATATAATATTTTATACAATGTATTTATGTAATATGTAGTGAAATATATCATGAAATAAAATAGTGTGAGACATTCAACTTTGTTCTTTTTCTCAAGATTGCTTTGGCTATTCTGGGTCTTTTATGGTTCCTTATGAATTTTATATATTTTTTATTTCTGCAAAAAAAGCTATAGGAATTGTATATGGGGATAGCATTGAATCAGGAGATTCCTCTGGGTAGAATGGTATTTTACAATATCAGGTTTTCCAATTCATGAACATGAATGACTTTCTTTCTATTTTTGTATATATTTAATTTCTTTCATTAGTGTCTTATAGTTTTAAGTGTACAAGTCTTTTACTTCTGTGGTTAAATTTATTCCTAAGTTTTTCATTCTTTTTTATGCTATTATAAATGAGACCATTTTAATTTCACTTTTGAATTGTTCATTGTCAGTATATAGAAATGAACAGATTTTTGAATTTTGATTTTGTATTCTACAACTTTATTGTACTTATTTTAGCTTCTAATAGTTTTTATGGTGGATTCTAAAGAGTTTTCTATACATAAGATCATATCTTCAAACATAAACAATTTTACTTATTTCCTTATAATGTAGATGTAGTTTATTAATTTTTCTTCATAATTGCTCTGGGTGGACTTTCACTACCATATTGAATAAAAGTGATAACAGAGGACATTCTTGTCTTGTTCCTTAATTCAGAACAAAAGCTTTCAGTTTTTCATGATTCAGTATAATGTTAGTTATGAGCTTATGATATATGTCATTTATTATATTCGGGTGCATTTCTTTTCATATTTAGTTATAGAGTGTTTTTTTCATGAAAGTGTGTCAAATTTTGTCAAATATTTTTGTGCATATATTGAGATGATCATATGCTTTTTAACCTTCATTCTGATTGATTTGCATATGTTGAACCATCCTTGCCCCCTGTAAGGGCAGTCCTATAGGCCAATAGAATGGAATAGAAAGCCTAGAAATAAGCCCACACATATAGAGTCAACTGATCTTTTGAAAGAGTGCCAAGATTACACAATGGGGGAAAGGATAGTCTTGTCAACAAATAGTTTTGGGGATAATAGATATCCACATCCAAAAGACTATAACTGAATCCCTATCTGACACTATAACATTTAAATCCTTAAAATATTTAGAAGAAAATGTAGGAGAAAAGCTTTTTGACAGTGGTCTTGGTAATGATTACTTGAATATGACACTAAAAGCACAGGCAAGTAAAATAAAAATAGACCATTGAGACATTATAAAACTCAAAACTTCCACACAGCAAAGGGAAAGCCATCAGAGTGAAAAGGCAACCTATAAAATTAGAGATAATATTTGAAAACTATTATTTAATATAAGATTAACATCCAAAATATATAGACTTGTTTTCAGTTCAATAGCAAAACAACACACATACTTTTAAAAAAATGAACATAAAACCTGAATAGACATTTTTCAAAGAAGATATATTAATGGACACCAGATATATGTAAAGAAACACATCATCACTAACCACCAGAGAAATGCAGATCAAAACCTCAATCAGATATCACCTCACACCTGTCAGGTTAGCTGTTATTATTATTTTTTTTAAGAAGTTAAGTGTTGATGAGGATGTGGAGAAATTAGAATTATTATACACTGTTGGTTGGTGCAAATGTGAATAGGTGCAGCCACTATGGAAAACAGTATGAAGGCTCCTCAAAAATTAAAAAGAGAACTACTGTGTGATCCAGCTTATGAGTATATATCTAAAATAATTAAAATCGGTATCTCAAGGAGATATCTGAAGTCTTGTGTTTGCTGTAACATTATCCACAATAGCCAAGGTATGACAACAACTCACATGTCCATCAGTGGATGAACAGGTAAAGAAAGTGAGTTATCTAATATAATGCAATATTATTCAGCCTTAAAAAAGAAGGAAATCATTTTAATTGTAAAGCATGAATAAATTTGGAGGACATTTTGCAGACTGAAATAAGCCAGTCACAGGAGGACAGATAAATTCCACTTATATGTGGATTCTAAATGGTCAAACTTATGGAAGCACTGAATAGAGCAGTGGTTGCCAGGGGTTGTGGAGAAGGGTAAATGGGAGTTTTTGCTCAGTATGTATAAATTTACAGTCCTGCAAGAAGAATACTTTCTACAGATTTACTATTGTACAACCTAATGCCAATAGTTAACAGTACAGTATTGTGCACTTACAAAATTATTAAGAGGGTAGATCTCATGTAAGGTGCTCTTACCATAAAGATAAATAAAAACACAAAAGGACATGAGAAAATTTTGGAGATGATGGATACGTTTATTATCTTGATTGTGGTGATGATACAAATGGTGTATGAATATGTCCAACTTATCAAATTGTGTACATCAAACTTGCAGTTTTTTTTGCATACAATTTTACCATAGTAGATTTTTTTTAAAAAGAGAAGTGATAGCAGTAATCACATACACAAAATATGTAACTTGTCAATCGTTTATAATGTCTGATTATTCCAGCATCTGATATTTGTGTGTGTCTGTTTCAAATCTGTTTTTGTGTTTATTTTGCTCATGGTGACTTGGGGAAATGGTTATCTTTAAGTACACTAATAATTTTCATTGGAAAGATGTTTGCAGAGGGTCCTCAAGACACAAAATAGAAGTATTGTCTCAGGGATGATTTACATTTGCTAAAAATCTGGGAAATGCTACAAGTTGGAAACCCTCTTAAAGCAAGTTCAGGACTTGTGCTTCAGTGGTCCAAGTTCTGTGAATCTTGGCTGCATATTTTTCTGGATTATACTCAACCAGCACAATTTATCAAGTACAGTTTTTGTTTGTTTCCTTTCCTTTGGTTTTTCATGCTTTGTTTCAGAGCCAAGTCAAATGCCCCTACTTGTCATGTACCATGGCTGGGATAGTAGTGGGGGATATCAGTTCTGGTTCACTTTTCCTCAAATGGTTTGATTTAGGGGGTTCCCATTTAATGTAGGGACAATATTACTATTTAATGTGAGGGGTTCTACGACTTCTCAGCTAGAGTGGATCAATAAGATCCATGACCAAAACCTAAGATTGCTAGATTGGTGAATAGGCTTTTGCCTCAGGGCAAAAACAGTTTGGTCTTATGATGTACCACTTGCTACTGTGGATTTAGGCTTTTTATCTCCCTATTTGGTCAGGCAATTATTCTACTATCTTTTCAGCTCTTCTATGCTTTAGTATTTACAAAAATATGCATTTTATTTAGTATTTTAGTCATTTTCACATAATCTAGTTCTTCATATCAGTAACTAACTCCAACCTAGAACTCATAACTGATTTGCTTCTGTGTTATGATAAATATTCTATTATTTTTTAACATTGCATTCTACCTGTCACAATTGTTAGGCATATTTTTGCTGATAAATCCATATGACCTTCTTGCAGAGGTCAGATAAAGACAAAAATCTACCAGAAGTTAGCATGAATAAATGCTTTCTCAAGCAAATCTAGTTAAAACTTAATGTTCAATCTGTTTACAAGTTTTACAGAAACAGGGTTCCACACTTGAAAATTTAAGACTGCAATGTGTTCTAACCTTTCAAGACCTTGTATTTGTTTTAAATCGCAAGATGCAGGAATTTATTAGAGTTTGATGTGCAAGTGATGACGTGCTTAATATGTTATATGAGTATAGCGTCCTCTAATGTTCCCTGGACCAACATAAAAACAAAAAGTTGCATCTCATTGGAGCTGTTGAAACGCAAAAATTTTAATAAATAAGAATTACAGTGTAATAAAATTCATCATTATGTGAGGAATTGGGATAGCACTAAATGTCTTTGGAAACATATTATTCTTTTGCTCTTCCTGTTTCTATTTTGTTCTAACACTGTAATGAATTCATTAGATATTTCTTAGGGGGATTTTAAAATCTAAACTACCTCCAAATCTCCCTTTTTTCTAAAACTATTCCAAGATTAAATTTTAAGATTATTTTTCTCTTTCTAAATAGGACAACTACACATTCAACCTAGAATTTACATTGTACAGAAATTTACAAATTCCGTTGTGGCTCTGGCCTTTCTTCTTTCTCTGTGTACTTGGGAACAGATGCTGGTAGATTCTACGAGTGTCCTGCCCAGAGCCCCTTGCATGGAAAGGTTATTTCTAAATGCTAGACTCTCTGATTCTATCTGAGGAAGCTGTCTGGTCCCATGAGTCAGACTGAAAGTGCCAAGGAATTTCTGTCACCCTGGAATTTCTGTCACCTAATAACTATTGGGTATTGGTGGATAAGTATTTCTGCTCCCTTACTTGTTAGACAAAATATCTGAAGTTGGTGTTCTGCTCTGGCACCAATGGGACTTTCTCTCTCTCTCTTTTATTTCCATAGCCTTCCATTCTTATTTTTCTACTTTAAAAAAATTTTTTTTAGCCGGACTCGGCGGCTCAGCCTGTAATCCCACGCCTTGGGAGACTGAGGTGAGTGAATTGCCTGAGCCCGCGGGTTCAAGACCCACCTGGGCAACGTGGTGAGACCTCATCTCTACAATAAATCAAAAAATTACCCAGGTATGGTAGTGTGCGCCTGTAGTTCCAGCTACTTGGAAGGCTGAGGTGGAAGGATCGCCAGGGCCCAGCAAGTCGAGGCTGCGGTGGCCGGGAGCGGCCCCTGCACTCCAGTCTGGGCGACAGAGTGAGACTCCAACTCAAAAGAAAAAAAAATTTATTTTAAAGATATGGGGTTCAATTCAGGGTTAGGCGTGCAAATGTTCATTATGCAGGGACCCTTGTTGAAGAGGTGTGCTCCCTTTTCCTGGCAGTTTCTCACTGCTGCCAGTCTCACTCCCCTCCCCTAGCAGTTGCCCACTACTGCCAATCCCTTTCTTATAATATTATAATTGTTCAAGATCTGCTTATGAGTAAGAACATGTGGTACTCTGTTCTCTGTTTTCTGTTTCTGAGATAGATCACTGAGTATGATAGACTCTAAATCCATCCAAACATGCTGCGAAGTTTGTTTGTTTGTCCGGGGGTCACCTCCAAACTACTTGGATCTAAATCATTAGAACAAGGCTTCTGAGAAAACCTAAAAGCTTTTACTTCTCCTCCAAACCACATTAATATGGAAAGGGTACTGGTTAACAAAAGAAATGCATAATTTAGTACTGCTAAATTTATCTTTAGCTTACTGAATCATTAGACAATTTACAAATAATCAAATCCACATATCTACATAAGAAAAACGAATAGAAAATAAGCTCACTAACTGCTTTTTAAATTTATTTAAATTTGTAGATTAGAGTAGGAGTAACAGCTGTTAGTAAAAAGATGGTGACAGATAATGTTTAGTTCACTCTTACAAAATATGTTTCATATTTACTCCTCACAACATCTCTACTTAATCTGAACTACTACCATTATCAACAATTTTAAGGAAAAAAAGCAGAAGAAAAGAGAAGTTTAAAAAAACTGCATAAGATTGGAGTAAGTGTTAAATATGGGCTTTTAACTAAGTTGGTCTGTGTCGGACATCACAATCCTAAACACCATGCTCTGAATAATAGAGTTTTATTTCCAGGCAGAAGCTGAAGGAGAGCTATACATACTTTGAAGGTTCTTCAAATCTCGATTAAATACAAGTGAGTCTGAGAACACATATCGTTATTTTCATAGGCAATCTGGGTGAAAAATAGACCATGTAAATGGTGAATCAGATCTTTCTCTTGTCTTCCTTAAAGACATAATGTCCTGGGAAACTGAAACACGTATTAGGGTTCTCAGACTCAGGATGTACTAGTCTCTTTACAGAGACTAAGATTTTTGCTTTGAAAATATTCTCGCCAAGCCTTTGACCAAAATTCAAGATTATTGAATTATCTTTAAAAATTACATACACAACTTTTGCCCTTCTCTTATCAAAATTGATACTATCCTCAAGCGTTCATGGTTGCCTTTAGTTAAGTAGCATTAAGAATATAATTCTGTGTATTCAACTTTTGGAGATTATGGATGTTATATTCCTATTCAGTAATATTTTAGTTTTAAGATTCAAGATTTTTTACAGCAAATAAGTGTATTCCTCCAAACTTTATCTGTTAAACTTTTTATAGATATATGATTTTCCTTCTATGTGGTACAGAATCATTTATGAGAAAATGATCTTTAATGATAACTAATTCACTAAATATAGTTTATTAACTGTTATACAGGTAAACCCTAAAAAAAGATATGACTTGTCAAAATAGAATTGAGGTTAACTATAGATAATATAGAAAACCACAAACATCAGAAAATAACACTTAAATGGAAGTTAGAATTTATTAGTTTTTGCAAAATCAGTAAATATTTCAAAGGAATAATCAATTATATTTTGATATAATCTTGAGGGTCATGGTAAAATATTAGTATTTTTCTCTGAGCAAGATGGAGAGCCACTGAAGGAATATGAGCAAAAGTATTACTTGATTTCACTTGTGTTTTAATAGAATGGTTCTAAGCCCTAGGTTAGTAGTAGACTTACAAGGGAACAAGGAAAAAAGGCAAATGATGAGTTGGAAGACTGTAAAATAATCCACATGAGAAAGATATGGTGGTTTGGACCAGAGTGAAGATAGAAAGTTGATTTCTGGATATATTTCATAATTAGATCTAACAGAACTTGCTGACAGTGGATACGGAGTTTGGGAGAAAGAGGAGTCAGGGATAACACCAAGATTTGGGGCCAGAGCAAACTGGCAGAGTGAAGTTGCCCAAAACTATAGATGAGAATAGAGATCAGAGAACAGAGATGGAGGCTTGAGAGAAGAATTGGTTTGGAGATCGATAGAGGTGCTTATTTTTGACTATGTTGAATTTGAGACGCTATCTGTATTATACTGAGAAAATCTGGAAATTATTTCTCAAAGACACCCATTAACTTGCTTTTGCCTACTGTGGGCCCCTCATGACAGTGGTTTTCTAAAATTCAAACACTTGCCTCTTGTATCAAAGATTTTTGAATGGGAAGTCCTGAGCTGTCCTGTAGACTATAAGCTTTTAAAAATGAAAATGAAGCCATTAAATGTAAAAATCCCTCAGGTCCCTCTGTGAGATTAGGTAATCATTTTTTTTCATAGGATTCTGTAACAACAACAACAACAACAGTAACAACTTTAAAGTTATTCTTATTTGAATCACCTTGGCTGACATTTATTCTATGTCCATCATTTGATCCAAAATCAATACTCATGTCTCTAGTCACCTGCTCAGAGACTTTTTCATTAATTTTTAGCAAGTGAAATATAACTTGCTCTCATTACAAATGGATAAGTGTAGGCTTATATTGCTCTTCATTTTTCCCCCTTTATTTTGTAGAGAGCCATCCTGGCATGCTTAAAAAGAAAATGGGCCAAATGAAACTTAAGCTTCACATTTTGGCATGCTTAAAACCCAGCATGTAAATATGGCCCCTGAGAGAAGCAAAGACAAGCTTACAAACAGATGTTTTCACAAGTAAACCATTGATTTTTAACCTTGAAGAGATAACAAAGCAATGCCAGCTTCTCTTTATCAGCAAGAGAGGGAAGTCATCTATCACCCCCAGGGGTTTATGATGCTTATAAATGAATGGTGATGGCAATGTCAGTGTGACACCTTTGATACTGTAAGCCCTTAGATCTTTTTGAGGTTGAGTTCTTATACTGAGAGACCTAACTAGAAGCAGTATATTTATAGAACTCTCCTATAGCTGTGATACTAACAGATTTTTCTACATGTCTTCAAACCCTTTCAGAATAACATTGACCAGAGCAACTCCTTTAGCTTTCAAATTATAGTGTCCATTGCAAACTTTTCCAAAAGTACTTACAATGATACAAATTTTAAAATGGATTTTTTGCAAAAATATTTTACTTAAAAATTATCTGAAAGTACTCATAAGCAAAAACAATAATGAAACACCTCTAATCTCTCTCTCTTTTTTTTTTTTTTTTTTTTGAGTTGGAGTCTCACTCTGTCGCCCAGACTGGAGTGCCGTGGCCGCTCTCGGCCACCGCAGCCTCGACCTGCTGGGCTCTGGCGATCCTTCTGCTTCAGCCTTCCAACTAGCTGGAATTGCAGGCATGCGCTACCACGCCCAGTTGATTTTTTTTGATTTATTGTAGAGCTGAGGTCTCGCTGCCCAGGTGGGTCTCGAACCCGCGGGCTCAGGCAATCCACTCACCTCAGCCTCCCAAAGGCGCGGGATTACAGGCTGAGCCACCAAGCCCAGCTTAACCTCTCATTTAGATGAAATTTTGATCCATTCCTTGGAAATATTCTTCTAGGCTATCTTCATATTTGTTTTTGTCTTTATGAAATACTTATGCAGCATATGCTTTTAAAAATCTTCATTTAAGATTAAATTGTTTGCATCTTTCTGTATAAATAAATATTATTTGTTAGCTCATTTTTTTTGTCATTGCCTAGGATTTCATTGCAAGGGTAAACTATAATTTATTTAACTAGGCCTGTTGGGCAGTTAAATTTATTCTTGTTTTTTTTATCTATTTCAAATGATGATATGGTATATATTCTTGATAACTTTTGTTGGGATTTATTGCTTTTTGTCTAAATTATATTTTAAAGTATAAATGTAACATGCACACAGAAAAGTGCACATTATTTTACGTGTGACGCTGAAGGAATTTCTACTAAATGAACACAGCTATCTAGCTAGTGCACTGATTTTTTTAAAATAATACTATTTCAAATCCAAGAGTCCTCTTGTACCCTTTGTCAATGATTACTTATCCTCCAAGGAAACCACTATCCTGACTTCTAACATCATAAATATGCTTTTCTTGCTTTTGAACTCTTTAAAAAACATCATACTTCATATATTTTTTTCATGCACTTTTCTCTCAACATTATCTCTGTTACTCATTCATGTTCTACTTATTCTTATGAATGGATAACAAGGGTCAATGAATATTTTCTTTAAAGAAACAAATATAAAATATTTTGGACTTTTCAGGAAACATACAGATTTTTGTCAAATTCTTCTGTGTGTGTATGTGAGTGTGGGTGTGTTTCACCATACTTTAAAAACATAGAAGTTAATCTTGGTTTGCAAGCCATACAAATATAGGCTTCATGCCAGAATTGGCTCGTAGGTCAGAGTTGCCAACTGCTACTGAATAGTATTCAATTACATGAATAGATCACATTTATTCTCCCGTTTGACTGAGAATGGACATATGTTTCAAATTTTTGCTTATTAATAATAGTACAACTATGAACATTAATATACATGACTTTGACAACATTCCATATCGACTACTTTGGAGAAAATACAATAGAATAGAATTGCTAGTGTATGTGTTCTACTTTAGTGGATCTTGCCAAATGTTTTCAATAGTGATTTATATGGAGTCACACTTTTGCATGCAGTCTGTTTGTCAGTTATTCCACACATCCGTACTCATAATTGGGATGATGTGTCACTTTATTTTTATATTTTAATCAATCTAATATGTGTGTAGTGGTACTGCATGCGGTTTTAATATATATTTTCATAGTGACTTAGGAAGTTGAGCACCTTTTCTTATTCTAATTTGTCATTTTTAATTTTCTTTGTGATGAAGATCCTATATAAGGTTTCTAACAATTTTTAAATGACTTCTATGCCTTTTTATTAATTTTTAGGAGTCATTTATGTATTGTAGATTTATGAATCTATATATTGCAACTTACCTTTCCTCTTAATGATGTATTTGAATGAATAAATTTAGTCAATGATTTTATTTGCAGTTAGTACTTTTCGCATTTTACTAAGGAAATGTTTGCCCACCCCCAAATCATGAAAATATTTGCCTACTTTTCCCACTGAAACTGTATCACTTCATTTACATTTAATTTCGATCTATTTGGATGTGTTTTTGTACATGGTCCAAAGTAGGAATCAAGATATCTTCCTTCTTCATATGTTCAGCCAACTGACACAGCACTATTTAGTGAAAAAAAGCCCTCTCATTTTCCCCACTTTCCACTTGTGTTACCTTAGTTATAATTCAGGTAACCTAGTATATCTGGGTCACGTGTTTGATGTTTGATTATTCTATTGGTCAATTTGTCTGGATTAATTTTAAATGTCTTTTTTCAACAATTGAAAATATGTTAAATACATAAATACTTCCAATTTTTTTTTTTAGAGGGTTAATATATTTTCTTACCTTATAGCCTGGCATCATAGAAGTCCTCATATATCAAGGGCAGGGGTGGGCACAAAATCTGGAATTATCTTTTGAGGAGCAGGCCCTTTGTAGTACCCTTGGAATTTCTTCCTCCAGACCAGTCAACCAAAGTTTGTTGCTTTTTAAATTTATTTATTTATTATAGAGTTGCGAGGTACAAGTAAGGATTTACTACATAAGTAGACTGTATGAAGGTAAAGTTTGGGCTTCTAGCTGGCCCTCACTTCACCTAGGAGTGGACCACAGAAACAAAGAACTGAATATCACATGTTCTTGCACTTAAGTGGATGTTCAAAACTAGTCACACTAGCACAAGGGTGGGATCTGCAGTCACAGGGCATTGCTAGGGGAGAGAGGGAGGAGGAGGGTGGGGAGTACATAACAACACAAAGTTTTTATCTGGAAGTTTTGAGAAGGTTTTGTAAGTATTTGTAGAAGAAATGTCCCAATTTGTGGCAAACAGGCAATTGGTTCTTCTACCATAACAGCACACCTGCCCACTCCATGCAGTTTTTGGCCAAAAATGGCATGAGTCCTGTTCCCCCGCTTCCCTATTCACCTAATCTTGCCCCAAGTAACTTTTTTTTGTTGTTTCCCCAGATGGAAAAAAAAACAAACAAACTCCAGAAGGAAATGGTTTGCCAGTGTGGAAGCATGAAACAAAAAAACTACATGAGCACTGAAAGCCATCAAAATTGATGAGTTCAAAAATTGTTCTGAGCAGTGGAAAAAGCATCTTGATATATGTGTTGCATCAAACAGAGGGAACTTTGAAGGTAATTGAAGTTTAAACATGTATGGATAAATATACAATTTTTAATAAATAAACTCTGGGCTTTTTGGGACTCCCCTCATACAGAAGAGGACATTTGGGGAGTGTTGCAAAATTCAAGGAATGTGAAAGTTTGATTTGTATTCTTTTCTTTTCTTTTCAAGTTTTTTATTTTAAGGATGTGAGGTACAATTCAGGGTTAGGCATACAAACGTTCATTATGCAGGTGCCCTTGCTGATGAGGTGTGCTCCCCTCCCGCCGCAGTTTCCCACTACTGCCAATCCTTTTCTTAAAGTATTATGATAATTTTTCAAGGTCCGCTTATGAGTGAGAACATGTGATACTCAGCTCTTTGCTTCTGTTTCTGTGATAGATCACTCAGTATTATGGACTCTAATCAACAGGTAGAAAACTAAATGATATTGAGATATTAAAAATGACAGAGAAACATAATAAAGAAGAGGGCATAATTACTTTGGGAACAGAATTAAGTTTATTTTCAGCCACGTTTAACTCTATTTCTTAAATGACGACTCTCCAGCAAGGCCTTCTCTGACTCAGCCACTTGCTGTTACATCATCCTACTTATCTGATTATAATTTGTCACTACTTGCATTTTTTGTGTATTTATTAATTATTTTTCTGCTTCTTTACACTAAAGCAGAAACTCCCTGAAAGTAGGACCCTTTTATAACTTCTTCAGTACTTCCCCCACCCCCACTGCTTAAAAGGCTACCTCCCTCTTGGACAGTTGACCTGCAAATGAGTAGACTAGCAAAATTAACTAAGTGAAATCAATCATTCTTAGTTTGTCTTTTATAGGCAGATATCTTGTCAAGATAGAGAGCTTCTGAAGATCAATTTAAAAATAAGCAAACATTCTGCCTTTGCATCTAATGACACAAATGAGACCTTATCACAAAATTAAATTTTTGCCAAAACGTATTTATAAAATACAAGCAAATTTAACATTTTTATATGCTAAAGAGAATAATACATTTCTCTCATGACAACACCATAATCAGTGTTAAATTCATCTTTGAACTTTGTTTTCCTTTTTTGTACTAGTGTAAATTTGTTCCTTTCGATATGATAAATTCAATGATTCTCAAAAAGAAGACAACACATGGGTATGGGGAATTTGAGTGTTCATGAATGTGCATTTAGAAGTAGGGAATAAGAAGTGAGTTGAAAATACAGGAAGTCCAAGTGCAAAACTCACACATGTGATCCTAGCACTTTGGGAGAATCACTTGAGCCCAGAAGTTCAACACCAGCCTGGGCAACATAGCAAAAACTTGTCTCTACAAAAAGTAAAAAAAAATTAGCCTGACATGGTGGTACATGCCTGTAGTCCCAGCTACTCGGGAAGCTGAGGTGAAAGCCCAGGAGATTAAGGCGGAACCCAGGAGGTTGAGGCTGTGATGAGCCATGATTGTGCCACTGCACTCCAGCATGAGCAACCGAGTGAGACTCAACTCAAAAATATATAAATATAGAGGGAGATTAAAGATGGCAGTTTGTATTGTATATATAAAGATAATTATAATCAGGTAAAGGACATTCTAGAAAATTTATTTTAAACTAATAAATTTGAAACATATTAATGTAAACCAAATGCTTTCATTCTCAACAGGTTGTCAAAATTCCACTAGCTACAAAAGCATATCTGCTTATACAGAATAAGTGGAATGATCAGATTATTATTATTATATTATTATCACTATACAGAACAAGTGGCTTGATGAGATTATTGTTATTTTTCAAATTGATTGATGGAGGTGTTCTGCTGATGTTAAAAATTAAAGAACTGTAAGGTTGATGTGTGTCCTAGATGACTGACCATATATGGGTGGCTGGTCTTGGTGTGCCTGGGACAGTTCTGATTTATATCTATTGTTCTTGTTTCATGCTTAATTGGATATCCTTTCATTCTTAACAGTGCTCTAGTTTGATAAGTTTCATCTCACGCCAGCCTTAGACAGTAAGGATGGCCCTCCAAATTATGGTGAGCCCCATCTTGGGTGGAAGTCACAGTAGGAAAATTCCCAGAAAGAGCTACAAGCACAAAGCCTGTTCTCAATGGTTGCTACTGTTCATCTTTTTCTCCTCAGTATATAGTAAAGTCTGCAGCATTTTCACAATAAAGGCAAAGGCTCATAAAATGGTTAACATTAGAGTTCACATAGTCACATATAATAATTGGTATATAGGGAAATTGTTTCTGGGTTGCTTTCTCAGCTCTGGTGGGAGCCTAACTACTGCCAGTGTCATTTTGGCAGCCGAATTCAACAGAGCTGCTCGCAGGCCAATGTATGCAAAAGCTACAGGACGAAAAAAAAATCCATTTTCCTCTCTCTACCGCATCTCACACTTCTGGGATTCTGAAATATCTTACTGAGCACTTTATTCAATCTAAATTTAAATAGAACTTTTCACCACTTCCCAAGAGAGAAACAACAATGAACTAGATGAAAATGAGAGGAACTGGAAGAAGGTAATGCTCCATATCATTTGGTTAATCTATTCTTGTTTATTAATTTATTACATGGAACAGTAAGTTTAATGGCTTTAACTTTGAAGTGGAAAAGAAGCCCCTAAAGTATACTTTCAAAAAATGCAATAATGACTTCAGGAAGATCTAGGACAAGGATTGCATTTAATATGTTAAGTTATTTTTCAGGGCCTGCTTTAACCTTAGCCTTCAGATTTATCATTTGACATTAGCCAAAATAAACTGCCATCATAAGAGACCAGGTATTATTAAAATCAGAACAGTTTCCTATATTTATTAGTTTAGTCATAAAATTGCTATTAGAAATAGCATACAGATGAGTTTGATATCCATAAAATCATTGAAACATAACATGACATTTACTACCTGTAGTACATAATTATACTCACATACTCTTAGATGTATTTATTTCTGTCACTGAATCATTATTTTCAGCAAGTTGTACTGCATTTTTAGAAGTAGAATTTTAATTTCCTCCTTTCTTTTACACTTCTAGTTTTGAAGAGATATAATTTGAAGAATGATTCTTCTGAAGGGAAAAAGTCTTCTTAAGGTACACGTCATTTTTTACTAATTTTTATTTTTCCGTAATTGTACTTTATGTCTTTGTTGATGCTATGAACTCTATGAAACTATACACATTGCTTAATTATAGACACATAAATCTATTGTCATATCTGCTACCGTACCCTAGTTTTTTGGAGTAAATGTCATAAGCCTCAAATTCACACGCAATGAAAAGAAATGTTAAAAAAAACTACTTTTCTGATTTGTCTACCTCTTGCATTGTTTTTATTTTTATTTACTCTATCATCATATAGACACACTGTAATATGAACCTAAACAGATTTAAAGTTTTGAGTCTCTTAAATGTATAGGGCATATACAATGATGTAAGTTTGCTGTGCTATATTTTTAAATAACCAATCCACTGAGGACGGTGAGGAGGAGTGAGCATGGAAATGACTGAGTCTTGCTAGCCACTCAGTATCCAAACCCATTGCGGCTTCATGATTTTCTGCTTCTCAGCAACTACATATTTTATAAGGAAAATTATATATTCCAATTTGGAAATTCAAAAAATTCTTAAAACACCCACCAAATGAAAAGTCCATTGTATTTTATAACATTTAGATGTCTGCACATTTTGTCTGAGGAAAATTATACATCTGAGGCTAGCAGCAGGGTGTTGACATACTGGAAATAAACATTTACAAATAAACACCCAAGTCAGTGCAGGCTTCTTTTGCATAACTTACCTTGTGGCCATTTGCTTTTCTAGGCAAAAATGTCTCCATCAATAAGAACCAGAGAATATTTAAATATGGAGTAGTTGTAGCTTCCCAACACTTCTTACTAATGTCTATGCTTCCAAATTATCAGACAAAAATTCATGAAAGGAAAGTGACCTGTGGTGACTAGTCAGAAAAAGGACATATAGGATTTTTAGGTTTCTTAGGTGCCCTCTATGCTCATAACAGCAGTTGTAGTGATAGAATTTTTTTTTTTTGGTTAGGTTTACATGATCTCATTTTTGTGTCTTCCAAAAAGAATTGTTTCAGGTTCTCTAGAATCAAATTTTGAAGTATCAATTATTGTGTAGACTTAAGTTTTACCCTGGAAAACTGATAGAAGATGCCAAGGACAGGGGAAAAAGAGAAGAAAGTACTACAAAAACAGAAAAATTTATTTAAAAAAACCCTGGGAGTCCCAAAGGTCCTTTTCTAGTGCCAGCAAAAGATCTACATACCAATGCCTGGCAGACTTCTTCCTACCATATAGTGTAGCAGACTGCCAAAATATTTTCTAGGAGGTGTGATGCTTGATTTGCCCAAGTTTGCATTCACCTATTCTGTCCTTTTCTTTATTTCTTTTTTAATTTTTTTAATAGCTCAGGATATTTGTTTGACTCTCTAGGGACAGAAAGCCCTAGATATTGATAGAGACTGGTAGAATGAAGAAAAAATACCTGCAGCAGATCATTATGGGAATAAATGCAATCAACTCAAACTCCACCAAGACAAGAAAGAAGGGGAGATGTAGTCCCTGTGACCATCATTTTTACATTAAACCACAATATACAGGTAACTATTAATCTAGGCCAACCCAACTGCTGTCAGCCTCATTGTGAATGTAATTTCACCTTGTTAAGGTGTAACATATTTTTTAATCCCTGCTTTTGAAAATAGTGACTTTCAAACATTGGACACTTCTTGACACTGAGTGGTAAACTTTCTGAACCAGAGAACTATGACACTGATACAACATCTTTAGAATCCCAACGACATGAATTATACAACATATTCTTTGAAATAAATAACAATAAATATATTTCTATAACAAAATTGTAACCACATAACAATAAATTGTAAATATACAATGTGTGAAAAGTAAAGATCAGGTGCCATGAAAATACCTTCAGGAACTATGGCAATGATTCTATAGCCTTAATATTTAATGAACTGATGTAAGCCAATAAGAAAATTACTAAAAGTCTAACAGGTGTTCACCAAACACTCACACTCACACTCATTAGATCTTAAATATATATAATGATTACTTATATTAAATAAAGTATAAAATATTATATTGGTGTTGTTTTCAACCATAATATGCATATGTCTATGTAAATTAAAACAATTTCTAATGGTCTATACTTATACAATATCTATAATATGTTTTATATATTTTGTGCATATGTATATATTGTTTAAAACAATAATATTATTTTTGTCTAGCAAATTTGTAACAATAGAAAATATAAGTTGAATGCAGTGGCACATGCCTGTAGTCCCAGCTATTTGAGAGGTGAAGGTGAGAGGATTGCTTGAGCCCAGGAGTTCAAATCCAACCTGGACAACATTGTGAGATCCTGTCTCATAAAAAAAATGATATACATCTGTATAAATATTCCTAGTATTGGAGTACTGACAGGACTGTATTTAATGAAACTAATTCACAAGATCATGGTGTAGCATTGCATTTGAGTAGATAGATGGTAAATAATAATTTTTCTTTCTACTTTTTTTTTTTTGAGTTGGAGTCTCATTCTGTCACCCAGACTGGAGTGCAGTGGCCGC
>NW_007223833.1:171693-185911 GCF_000164805.1 Carlito syrichta | reverse complement strand
CCACCTCAGCCTTCCAAGTAGCCGGAATTACAGGCATGCGTTACCACGCCCGGCTGATTTTTTGATTTATTGTAGAGCTGAGGTCTCGCTGCCCAGGTGGGTCTCGAACCCGCGGGCTCAGGCAGTCCACTCACCTCAGCCTCCCAAAGGCGCGGGATTGCAGGCTGAGCCACCGAGCCCGGCTTCTACTTTTTTTAGTAAATATTACTTTTACTTTTATAATAAAGGTACTATTTAATAAATATAAACCTACTTTATTCCAAAAAAGATTAATTGTGCTTAAGTAAGTATTAAAAGTCATTTTGCTGTACTACAAGAGAAAAATGGATAGGTATATGAAATAAAATTACGTTAATCTAGTGTTATATCACACAATTACAGCTTTAAATAATGATATGCTTATTATTACGTATCTCAAACAATGTTATCTCTTTTATAATGTTTTAATTCTTAGCCGTATATTTGCAAATAAGTTTTTACTATTTTAACAGTTAACTGCCAATTTCATTTTTAGAATGCAGGGATTGGCCAGGCTCAGTGGCTCAGCCTGTAATCCCAGAACTTTGGGAGGCCGAGGCGAGTGGATTGCCTGAACCTGCAGGTTCGAGACCAGCCCGGGCAATTTGGCGAGACCTCGGCTCTACAATAAAAAAATTTTTAAAAAATTAGTCAGGTGTGGTAGTGCCCGCCTGTAATTCTGGCTATTTGGAAGGCTGAGAAGGAAGGATCACCTGAGCCCAGCAGGGCAACTCTGGGGTGGCTGTGAGTGTGCCAGGGCACTCCAGCCTGGGTGATAGAATGAGACACCAAAAAAAAAAAAAAGGAATGCAGGAATTGACTGTGCTTCTGTATGTATAGCAAGTGAATATCTTTCTCTACCTTTTAACTTCTATCTCTTACACTTATTCAACCTCACATGAAGATAAGGTTTCTGTATTTGCATGTTATAAAATGTAATAATGTAATAGGAGATGCTGGATTTAGTAATATGGTTACAAATTGTGCTGTCAAAAGATGATGGAAGTGAAATGTCCTGACAGGATAAGGATGGCATCAGTAATAGAAACAAATGAAAAGTGAAGACCAATTTGAACGGTCCCAGTTCACTCCCTGAGTCACAAAATGGATGTCACAGTTATACATATATCTAAAACTTACAGAAATAAAGATTGTAGTAGGTATTTTAAAAATAATGTAGAATATGTGTTTCCTTGATTTTTGACATATAGTAAATTTATTATTTTCTCTGATCTTTTTCTTAAGAGAATACTTTTTACAGGTAAGATTAAAATAATTTGACTAATGTCTTAATAAAGGGATTTAAAAGATGCTTTTGTGCACTATCAAATTAAAATTCAGAGTATTGCAATCAAATATCACAAAGATGCATATCCAAATGAAATACTGAATTAGACTTCTAAATAATTTACCCTTATTGAAAGGACCATCTTCCAATGCAAAAGTATGTGCTCCAATTTTTAAGGAATTGTGAATGAGTTAAAGCTGAGTTAATTGCCCTTTGAAACATTAAGAGTCTGTGCTCCTCTATGTATATTCTTAATAACAAGAGCAAAAATCTGCCTTAGACCATCCCTGGGAGGATCTTAAAATCTGACGGCTAGTAAAGTGAAATATACTTCCACTAGGATTTAATAAAGATTTATGGAATGCTTACTGTGTGTAAGACACTGGGGTTCCACCATGAATAGAACTTGGTTGCTACCTGAAGAAGCGCAGACAGACTATTTCAGCTGAGATGATCTAATACAGGAGTATACTGTTAGCAGGGAGACTTGAGAGTCCAACCTGCCAAGGGAGAGCCACTTAGCCCAGCCAGACATTTTACATGAGGTTGGTAGGGCAAAACCTTCACCTAAAGGGTGAGCAACATAGCTATTTTCTCTGCCTACTTTGTGCAGACCTAATTTCAAAACTGATTGAAATACCTTTATGTTGAACCATCTTTCTGATTCTGGATGCTATGACATGGCACAACCTGGGTTTCTTGTCTTTCTCAGAGCCTCTATGTCTTTTCCAGAGATTAAACGGGGATTGCTATGTAACTGTCACTGTAAATGTATGAAGGGATTTCAAAAGTTTTGTTACCTGTGAAAGTGTAACTGGTAGTCCAAAGTCTCTCTATGTGTGCGTGGGTATGCATGTGTATGTATATATGTGACCAAAGAAATGTGTTTTTTCTCATTTTGGAGAGAAGATAGAGGTGATCTCGAGGTCCCTAATTATTGCTAATGCAAGATGAAGATTATTCTTACTTCAAATTACAAAGATTTTTTTCATCGGTAAAATGATGGTAACAACTTTTTGTCCTAGATAGAGCAGGATATTTCTAATCAAATGTTGTTGCCACCATTACAACTTAAAGTCAATCCTGAGAATAATATTTGCCACAATGATCTGTTGTTCCATGCCACTTAGAAATATGAGCTGGCCAAGCCTTTTTATTTTTAATCAATTGAAATTTTACTTTGAGAAAGGGAAGAGATTTTTCAATGCACACAAAGCATGTGCAGCAAAACAAAAAAGCTTTTAGAGAAGACTCAAAGGGTTATTTCTCATTATTTTTGGCGTCCCTCTCTCCATTGAAACAAGTCACAAGCGTATCTACAGTTGATCAGTTGACAGATCAGCAATTCTATTAAGATGAAAACTAACCTTGGAAATGTTTAGAAGGAAAAGGGTGTCCTTTGATTTATTATGCCATTTTATGCGTGTACCATTATTCGCCTTTCAGCTATTCAGGCTATGTTAAGTGAAAACATCCAGCATTTTTAATAAAGTGCTTCATTCAAACAAAATATTAACCAGAAGCATTTTAGAAGAATCTTCTTATTAAAGTAAATGAAATAAAGATCATCCAGGTCTGTTCAATAATAGAGAGTAAGGCATAATGAGCAGAATGCAGCAACTTTCCTGTGATGACAAACTATGCTGTCAATTTTTTTAGTGCTGGCTGAGGTCTGGGTGTTTTCCTCAGGAATTATAAGGACATTTGCTTTTTAGCAGGTGGCAATGGATACTAGTTATCTTGTATCTTGATAAAAGTTGTTGAGTGTTATGTGGTTCATTTGTATATTTAGGTAATGTTATTTTGAAAATAATAATTTTTTTTTGCCTGAAGTTAGGATTAATAGCTATTTTATATAATTTGTGATTTGCAGTTTAATCAAAAGTTAAGTACTCAGATTTCCTTAAATTTCAAAGCGACCTCATCAATTTATCTTTTTATTGCATTTTTGAAATTTTATAATCTACTTTCCTCACCACATTCATCTACAACCTCTAAATCACTCGTCTTGAATTCTTTCAGAACTTGTATTTTACTAAAGAAATATGTATGCTGTGAGGGAAGGATTTCCCAGGATGGAAGAAATAGAATTTAAAAAGTGTATTAGATATATTTTGGCACAGAATAATCTTAAAACTGCAACAATTTTTCACTGAACTTTAATTTTGAATGTTCTACTGCTAATTTATCATAATATTTAGTTATATTATTGGTTTAAATATATTTAACTTATAAAAGCAATATTACTTTAGAAAATTTGAATGTAGTATATTACAAATTATAATTGGATTTCAAATAGTATCTACCTTATAACTAATATATTTAAGGTTTTTTAAATAATAAAGTGGTTATTTCAAAATTTTTTAATAACTGAAGCCTCTCATTATGCTTAATAATTAGTCTTAAGAACCACTAAGAAAAATGTTGGGTCAGACGGACAGAAAAAAAAAAGACAGTTTCACAGTTAAATTTTGAATAAAGAAGACAACTTTAGGAGAGCAGATACTTTTTTTAAACTGACGAAAAGTGATTGTTCTCAGAAATAATCTTATTGAAAGAATATGAGAAAACATATGGAGATATTATAATGAATAATAAACCAACAAAGTTAAAGTTGTATTTTCATCTCTTCTCTGATGACAATAAGCTCAAAATGAAACCTACTGATTTATTTATTCATTTGTCAAAAGTTCATTGACTACCTTCTATATTTCTGGGCTTTGGAAACACAAGAGTTGGCAAAACTGACAGAGCAAGCCATCGTGGAGCTTTTAGTCATGGCTTGGGACCCCCTAAGGAAAGAAACATCTTCATGAACTCTGATACAAACCATGGTAAGATAACACCAGGGTGCTGACAAAAAGCTTGAGTGACATGAGCCCCTAGCACTGGTAAGCGTACGGTTCTGTCAAATGAATAAACTCAACTGCCTTCCTTTTAGTTATGCCTATATTTAACCAAATGATTAGAAAAGAATGCAACTTTGTTATCATCAAACCATTACAATATAAATCCTTTCGTGAATTCTCAATTTTTTTGACTATTAATATATTTTACTTCGTTTGATACTGTGGTTTCCATATTTTAAATGAAGTAAGATAAATAATATCTTATATAAAAATTAATGGTTTTAGGGCTTTATATTCCTGGGATTGGTACATTTTTTAAAATAATGTTGCCGATACCCACAGTAGTGTCAATGTTACTAAAACTAAATTCATTTTTTCACTTGAAGCTAGTACATTAAAAGGTAAAGTCAAAATACTAAATTAAAATTAGTAGATTGGAATGTACTGCAAATCTTAAACTTTTCATTAAAGTTCAATTTTTATTTAATTAGCATCTTAGAAATCAGGAAAAGACTGATAATTGCTAAAGCATTATAACTTAAAATAAATTTTCAAAATATTACTAAGTTTTCAAAAATATTTTAATTAAGAACTATCCATTAATGTGATTGAAGGTAGTTTTAAAAAATGCAGTACCAATGACTCTAAACTTAAATCAGAGGTTTTTTTTTTCCCTCATAGATAAAATGCTTGTCTTTGTGTCCTGCAGAGCATAAAGCTGGGGAAGTAAATGAGCATTCTGTGAAATTTGTGATTGAATGAACTTCTGAAAAAACAAACAAAGAAAAGGTACTTGTTAAAATAGAATGACTATCTCCTTGATATTCCCTCCACATTTATCTGTATCTATACATCTATCTATATCTATAGCATCTATCTATATCATCTATATTTATATGACTAACTAGTTAGCTAGCCGTCATTTATCTATATTTAAAATCTATATTCATATCTACACTATGAATATTTTCTAAACTATATATGTATATATATACACACATGAGTTTTGATATAATTAAGTATATGCATGTATATATATGTAGTTTTGATATGACAAATGTATAGCATTTTATATTTTTAATTTACTCACACTATCTTCATAGCAAAAATGGACCCATGTATGATCTAATTTCTGCGTAACTGTAATTAGCAATTAAATTTTTCCTATTTGCATTTATTTTTCTTTATTAGCATCTCTCAAAATCAATAAAATAATGCAGGTTAGTTTCATAAAGCAACATCAGATTTAGAATGAGAAAATAATCCAGAGCCAAATGAAAGGTGCTAAGAAAACAAGTTTATTATAATTTAAAATGTTAAATACTGCTAATAAATTTTCCTAATGCTAGACTAACAGAATGCCAAATATAAATTCTCTCATCTATTTCATACATTCCATCAACTACAAAATTCAGAAACATAATTTAAAAATCACCTCCTATCAGACACATTCATAAATATATGCCTGTGAATGAAATATGGAGTAATATGAAGACCAATTCCTCACATATGTAATTTTGATAGTCTCCTAAAATTGTCATTAGCTTTTTTAGCTTGCTCCTCTTTCTTTTTAAAAATACAATTCTACAGTGGCATTTTTCCTCTGATAGAAAAATCATTTGACACAAGCAGAACTGTCAAGGAATGTCATATGTTGAAAAATGCAGTGACAAATAGGAAAGGGCTGAGTCACTTAGAAAGTGTCTCACAGACAGCCAGGAGTAATAAGCACTAAATTGAAGAAGAGAGTGCTGGTGGAAATAGGTCAAAACAGTCAATGAAGCATAGTCATTATAGGACAAATGGCCAGAAGATGTGTTTACATTATCGGTAGGTAAGCTGTTTATTATTAGAGGCTTAATAACAGTGACCTTCAAATTGAGTACCTGAATTTTGTCAGATGTTTTGGTTTTATGTTATTTACTTCTGATTAATTCCAACATAGTGTTATTTATAAAGATCTTGATGTTATTTATCTTAATTATCCAATATTGCTCAAAATAGCTATATGATTACAGGGCCAATGCAAAGAATATATTGTTATATTTTCACGAAGCACAATTATTGACCTTTCAAACATCAAATCAATTGTATATAAAATTTAAACCTTGGAAAATATAACTGCAAGAAGTTCTATCAAATTAAAGACTTTCCTAGTAAAATAATGTTAAGCACAGTGGTATTAAATATTATATAGATATTAGTATCTAGTAATCATGGGCTAAGTATAAATTACTGTTCATATGTTATAGCTGGATTACGAGAAATGAAATCAATACACAGGGAAGGTCAGATTATGAGTCCTCTATTGATGCCGGGAACTGAGAGCGGACTAGTGTCCCAAATAACTCTCGGCAGTGAACAGAGTGAGTAGTGGGTCTTTTAAAGGTAAACATTACATAAGCTGTACAATTTGATTGATATTTCTTGGCAAACTATATGATTAGTAAGGGATAGTAAGGGGTACAGATGGTTATAGAATTTATGCAACCAGGGAGTTTCCAATCACCGAGGGGCACAGGAATGTGGGTGTGTGGTATGATTATGAGAAGATTGCATAAGGGAGACTAAGAAGGAAGTTACAAAGACTAAGACTGTTACAAAATGGAGTTACTTTCTCATGTCAAGCAAGCTATTTCAGCAAGCTATTATAGGTTTTTCAGATAGATATTTCACATATATGGACATCATTATCATGTTAGGATATACAAAATGACAAATTATGGGGCGAAATTAAAGTACTCTAGTTTTTTTCCTGGATCAAATCGCTTCCTTCAGGAAAATATTTTGGAATATAACATTTTATATATTTTTGGAGATAATTTTGATATTACTGATCTCAAAGTAAAAGCAATTTTAAAAGGCACATATAAAGAAGGACAAATAATCTATGCCTGCTCCAATGTGGTTGTGTCTTTAGGTCAATATAATATGAATTTTTGTAAACCTTCATCTCTGCCCCAAATTCCTATTGATGTCATATATTTGAGCTAATATATCTAATACATTTTTTTCATACACTTGGAAAAAGGATACCCCCCCAAACAGATATCTCATTGCAGAGATATTTTCAAATATCTTATTTGCCTAACCCTCACATGTGCTATATTTCCCAGCCTCTGAGGAAGTTTAAATTTCTTCAGGAACAAATACATAGCTTGTGACCATAGTGACTTGTCCCAGTTAGGTCTAATTTTCCAAAAATGTGCTTCAGATAACTATGTTATAATGATTCTTATAAATGACTTTCAATTTTATGCTCTGTAAAGATACCACTCCATTCCTTCTACTTGCATATGGTGAAAAATTAGACATATGCATCCAGATAACATCCATATTTCAAAATTCTCATTTAAATGCTGTCATAGACATCAAGAAATATGTGGATTTTCTCTTAGTTCTTCTTCTTCTTTAAACCTGCATAATCCCTGAACAATTTTAGTTGTATGTTAAAATCCTATTCCTGACCTTGTTATCCCTACACATAACATCAGCTAATGTTTCCAATAATGTAATTACTGCTTCTTCAGTATTAGTTCCACTTTTTAAGGAATCCTCTTTTCAATAAGTATAGTGAATTAAGGATCCTATAAAAGACCAGGTAAATTCACAGTGGATTTTTTTCTATTCCCAGGAGTGGCTTTAATTTTTAAGATATTAGACATCCTTGAATGTTGCTCAAACCCATCTCCAGCCTGTTTCTTAGATACAGTCACGTCCTGTAAATTTATCTGATTTTCCATAAGCCTGTGCACTCATTCACTGAAACAGTCAATTTCTAACAGTCTTTTCTATGCTTTAGCTGAAGTGTCAGGACAGTTTCTATAACTTCTATGTGAAAGGCAGGGGATATTCTGATAATTCCCATGACTGCCTTTATTTTTAGGCACTGTGGAACAATCTGGCCTTAGGAGTTTTCTTTATTGGAAGATATTTAACTATGAATTACATTTTGTTAATAGATGTCTGACTACTTAGGTTACCTATTTTTTGTTGAGTATAATCATGTAGTTCCTATCTTTCAAAGAATTTGCCCAATTTATTTAAATTGTTGAATTTATGTGCAGAAGGTGGTTTACAATATCATTTTATTAATTTTCAAATTTCTTTGTGTCTATGGTGGTGCTCTTTCTTTCATTCCTGGTACTGGTAGTTTGTATATTCACTACTTTCTCTCACTCTCTCACTGATTGGTTATTCTGGATAGAGTTTTATTAATTATAAGACTCTTTTTAAAAAATAGACATTAGACTTCATTGATTTTCTCCACAATTTTTCAATTTTTAATTTTACCAATTTTTGCTCTTAAATTTATGTTTTAATTTTTATTTACTTTATCTTTCAACTTTGGCAGTCTTTGTTTTTTAAAAACACTTTATTGAGATATGATTGACATGTAAAAGTTGTACACATTTAATGCATACAACTTGATGCATTTCGAGGTAGGTATATTGTTGTGAGACTATCATCACAATTTATGCTATAAACTTATTCATCACCTCCAAAGTTTCTTCCTACCCTCTGCATTTGTTATTATTATTTGTAATAAGAACACAACATGAGCTCTTTCTCAGAACACATTTTTAAGTATATAATATAGTATTGTTAAAGATAGAAACTCTGCTGTACAGTAGATAGCTAGGAATTAATCATCTAGCATAACTTAAATGGTATACTCTTGGACTGATACTTCCTTGTTTCCCATTTCTCCAAGTACCTGGAAACTATCATTCAACTCTCTGTTTTTGAATTTGACTATCTGTTGATTCCTCATAAAGTAGTATCATGTAGTATTTGTCCTTCCTTGACTGGCTCATTTCACTTCCAAGTTCATCCATATTGCTGCAAATGACAGTGTTTCCTTTTTTCTAATACTCAGTAATACTCCATGTGTATGTATATATAACATTTTTAATCCATTTTAATCCATTTATTCATTAATGCACAGTTGTATTGCTTCTACATCTTGGCTGTTGTGAATAACACTGCAGTGACCATGGGACTGCAGATATCTTGTTGAGGTCTTTCTTTCTTTCTTTTTTTTAAATTTTAAATTGAAAGATGTGTGGTACAAATCAAGATTAGGTATATAAGTGGTCATCGTACAGGTGAAGTTTGGGCCTCCATTTGGTCCCCACTTTGCCTGATTTGAGGTACCCTTATTGATTGCTGTCATGTGCCCCCTCCTTCCCCTGGCAGTTTCCTACTACTGCCAATCACTTTCTTATAGTATTCTGATAAATGTTCAGGGTCTGCTTATGAGTGAGAACATGTAGTACTCAGTTCTCTGTTTATGAGTGTTATGGACTCTAAATTCATCCAAGTTGCTGCAAAGTCCATACTTTTGTCCTTCTTTATGGCTGCTAATATTCCATCACGTATCTGTACATTTTTTTTCATTTTTTTATACAATTCACTTTCAATGGGCAGTACAGTTGGTTCCGTGTTTTTGCTTTTGTGACTAATGCTGCAATAAACTTGTGTGTGCAGGTATCTTTTGTATAGAATGACTTGAGTTCTCCAGGGTATATTCCCAGAAGGGGAATTGCTGGGTTGTTTGGAAGGTCGATTTTTAGATTTTTTAGGAATCGCCACACTGTTGTCCACAAAGGTTGTAACAATTTACACTCCCACTGACAGTGTAGAGGTGTTTCCTTTTCCCCACATCCTCTCCAGCATCTGTTGTTTTTTAAGTTATTGACAATGGCCATCCTGACTGGAGATAGGTGGTATCTCAGTGTGGTTTTAATTTGCATTAATTTGATGATTAAAGAGGCTGAGCATTTTTTCATGTATCTGTTAGTTGCTCCAGTGTCTTCTTTTGAGAAGTGTCTATTCATATATTTTGTCCACTTTTTTTTATTAATCAATATTTTTTATTTTGATATTGTGGGGTACAGTTACGGGTTGTTATACAAATATGTTTCGTTCAGATACCCTTGTTGAAAGGGGTGTCTCCCTGTCCCCAGACAGATATTGACTACCATTAATCCCACCTCCCTTTTCCTCCCTCCCCTCCATAGTTTCCCACCACTGTCAATCCTTTTCTTATAGTATTACGATAGATGTTCAAGGTCCTCTATATGAGTGAGAACATGTGATACTCAGATCTTTGTTTCTGTGAGAGGTCACTCAGTATTATAGACTCTAGTTCCATCCAGGTTGCTGCAAAATTCATAATTTTGTTCTTTTTTATGGCTGCATAATATTCCATTGTGTATATGTACCACATTTTTTTAAATCCAGTCCTCTTTTGATGGACAGCGTGGTTGATTCCAGGTTCTTGCTATTGTGAGCAATGCTGCAATAAACAGACGTGTGCAGGTATCTTTTTTGCAGGTATCTTTTTTATAGAGTGATTTGAGTGTTCAGGGTATATTCCCAGTAGGGGGATTGAGAGGGTCATATGGGAGGTCGATATTTAGAGCTTTTAGGAATCACCACACTGTTTTCCACAGAGGTTGCACTAGTTTGCACTCCCACCAACAAGTGTATAAGTGTTCCCTTTTCACCACACCCTCTCCAGCAACTGTTATTTTTTGAGTTATTGATAATTGCCATTCTGACTGGAGTTAGGTGGTATCTCTGTTTATTTTTTCCTTTTAGCAAGTTTGAATTCCCTGTAGATCCTGAATGTTAGGCCTTTGTCAGATATACAGTAGGTAAATATTTTTTCCCATTCTGTGGGCTGTCTCCCCGCTCTCTTGATGGTTTCTTTTGCTTTGCAGAAGATTTTCAGTTTGATGAGGTCCCAATTGTCTGACTTATCACTTATTGCTTGGGCATTTGTGATTTTGATCAGGAATTGGTTTCCATAAGTGTGTCTCTACCGTTTTCTAAGGCTCTTATAGTTTGAGGTTTTATGCTTAGTTCTTTGATCCATTTAGAGTTGATTTTTGTGTATGGTGATAGGTGGGGATCCTGTTTCAATCTTCTGCATGTGATCAGCCAGTTTTCACAGCACCGTTTACTGAATAGGTTCTCCTCTCCCCAGTGATTGTTGCTGAAGGCTTTGTCAAAGATAAGATGGTTGAGAAATTGAGGTTTTGCTTCTGGATTCTCTGTTCTGCTCCATTGGTCTACATGCCTGTTCTTGGACCAATACCAGGTTGTTTTGATTATTTAGCCTTATAATAAAGTTTAAAGTCTGGAAGTGTGATACCTCCTGGTATGTTTCTTTTGCTAAGGATTATTTTGGTTATTTGTGGTTGTTTATGTTTCCATATGAATTTCTGTATTGTCATCTCCAGGTCTGAGAAGAATGAGGTTGGTGATAGGTATTGCATTGATGGACATCTTAACAATGTTGATTCTTTCAACCATGAGCATGGAATATTTTTTCATTTGTTGTGTCTTCTTCAGTTTGAGCAGTGTTTTGTTGTTTTCATTGTAAAGGTCTTTCACTTCTCTGATTAGGAAAATGCTGGCTTTTTTTTTGTAGCTATTGTGAATGGGATTATGCTTCTTATTTGGTGTTCTGCCTGTTTGTTGTTGGTGTATAAGAATGCAACTGTCTTTTGCACATTTATTCTGTACCCTGAGACTTTGCCCAAGTCCTTTATCAATGCAAGGAGGCTTTTGACAGATTATCTTGGATATTCAAGATAAAGGATCATATCGGCAGAAAAGAGGAATAACTTAACTTCCTCTTTTCCTATTTTGATACCCCTGGTTTCCTTCTCTTGTCTGATTGCTCTAGCTAGGACTTCCAATGTTATGTTGAATAGTAGGAGTGAGAGTGGGCAGCCTTGTCTTGTTCCGGTTTTCAGGGGAAATGCTTCCAATTTCTGTCCACTTAGCAATATGTTGGCTTTGAGTTTATCATAGAGCTCTTACTTTTTTGAGGTATGGTCCCTCTATGCTCAGTTGTTCAAGGGTTTTTGTCAAGAAGGGATGGTGAATTTTATCTAAAGCTTTTTCTGTGGTTCTTGTTCTTATATCTGTTGATGTATTTAATTTCATTTATGGTCTTGTGGATGTTGAACTAGCCCTGCATCCCAGAGGTGAAGCCTACTTGGTCATATTGGATGATTTTTTAGATGTATTGTTGTATCCTATTTGCTAGAATCTTGTTAAGGATTTTTGAATCTATGTTAATCAGGAATATTGGCCTGTAGTTCTGTTTATTTGTTGGATCTTCACCTGGTTTGGGTATCAGTGTAATGTTAGTTTAGCTTTGTAAAATGATTTGGAAAGAGTGCCACCTTTCTTGATTGTCTGGAACTCTTTCAGTAGGACTAGGATCAGCTCCTTTTTGTATATTTTGGAGAATTTCACTGTAAAGCTATTTGATTCAGGGTTTTGTTATGTTTTGTTTTGTTTTTTGCAGGTAATTTTCCTATGAGGGAGTCAATATCTTGTGTTGTTATTGGTATATTTGGGGTCTCAATTTCTTCTTGTTTCAACCTTGGGAGGTTGTGTGATATCAGAAAGTCCTCTAATACATTTAGGTTTTCAAGTTTGTTTCCATACAGGCATGCATAGTAATCTCTGATCATCTTTTGTATTTCTTCGTTCTTCTGGGTCAGTCCTGACTTTATTTTGCATTTCTGATTGTGTTTATTTGGGATTTTTGCCTCATTTTCTTGGTCATTCTAGCTAAGGGTCCATCAATCTTGTTTATACTTTCAAAGAACTAGCTGTTTTTTT
Organism: Carlito syrichta; assembly: GCF_000164805.1. Taxonomy (NCBI): domain Eukaryota; kingdom Metazoa; phylum Chordata; class Mammalia; order Primates; family Tarsiidae; genus Carlito; species Carlito syrichta. Next base: position 173,107 of record NW_007223833.1, on the reverse strand, counting down.
CATTGATGTTTTTTCTGATATTTTTGTCTTCTATGTTCCGTATTAGGGATTTTACTTTGGTGATCTGGATTCTTCTGTTGAAGTTAGGGTTTTGGTGGTTTTGCTTTTCCAGCTCCCTTAGATTATATGTTAGGCTGTTAACTTGCGATCTTTTTTATTCTGTTGATATGTGTTCATAGTGATATAAATTCCACTCTTAGTACATTCATGGCATCCCACAAGTTTGGTAAGATGTTTCTTTATTTTCATTTGTTTCCAGGGATCTTTTAATCTATAGTTTGATTTCTGTCTTGACCCTGGAGTTGTTCAGCATCATGATGCTTAGTGTCCATGTCTTTGTGGGTTTTGGGGGAATTTTGTTGGTGATGATATTTATTTTTATTTCACTGTAGTCTGAGAAGGTACATGGCAGTATTTTGATCTTATGAAATTCGTTTATTCTTGATTTATGGCTGAGGATGTGGTTCATCTTGGAGTACATTCCATATGGTGATGTGTATAATGTATATTCTGTGGTTGTTGGGTGGAGTGTTCTGTAGGTATCTATTAAATCTATAAGGCCAAGTATCAAGTTGAGATACAAGATCTCTTTGCTGATTTTTTTTGCCTCAGTGATCTATCTAGGGTTGTTAGTAGGATATTAAGTCCCCAGTTTTGATAGTGTTAGAGTCAATATCTTTTTTTAGTTTACTTAGTAGCTGCTTTATAAAAGTTGGTGCTCCTGTGTTGGATGAATATATGTTGAGGATGGATATTTCTAGTTGATAGATAGAACTTTTATCATTATGTAGTGTCCTTCTGTATCTTTTTTTTTTTGATAGCTTAAAGGTAGTGTTGTCTGATATTAAGATCATGACTCCTGCCTCTTTTGTGATCCAGTCACCTGAAAATATATTTTCCATCCTTGAACTTTGAGTCTGTGAGTGTCCTTTGTGGTGAGATGTGTTTCCTGGAGGCAGCAAACTGTTGGGTGGTTTTTTTTTTTTTTAATCCAGTTTGCTGTTCTGTGTCTTTTCAGTGGTGCATTTAGTCCATTCATTTTCAGGCTAATTATTGAAATGTGAAAGTTTGTACCTGTCATAAGGCTCTAATAAGGCTGCTTTGTTTTCTTTTAGCCTTTGTGTTAATATATGTGTGTGTTTTCATTTTTCCGGGTGTGCTATGTGTTCTGCTGCTTCTGTGTTTGTGATCTTGTGAAGTGTATGCACCTTTTTAAGTGTCTCTTGTAGAAATGATCTGGAAGTAGCATTTTTTTTTCTTTTTGAGTTGGAGTCTCACTCTGTCACCCAGACTGGAGTGCAGTGGCTGCTCCTGGCCACTGAAGCCTCGACCTGATGGGCTCCAGTGATCCTTTCACCTCAGCCTTCCAAGTAGCGGGAATTACAGGCATGCGCTACCACGCCCAGCTGATTTT
>NW_007223833.1:145887-171673 GCF_000164805.1 Carlito syrichta | reverse complement strand
GCTGATTTTTTGATTTATTGTAGAGATGAGGTTTCGCTGCCCAGGCGGGTCTCGAACCCAAGGGCTCAGGCAATTCACTCACCTCAGCCACCCAAAGGCATGGGATTACAGGCTGAGCCACTGAGCCTGGCTTAATAGCATATTTTCTTAGAGATTGGATGTCTGGGAAGGATTTCAACTCTCCATTTCTGATGAAGCTTAACTTGGCTAGGTAGGAAATTCTTGGTTGACATTGTTTATCTTTGAGAACATTAAAGCTTGGGGTCCAGTTCCTTCTGGTCTGCAATTTTTCTGCAGGTAAGTCTGCAGCAATTCTGATTGGTCTCCTCTAGCAGATAGTCTGACATTTTCCCTTGCTTCCTTTAAGATTTTTTCTTTAATATCTACTTTGGGTAGGCAAATTACTATGTGTCTAGGGATTGATCCTCTCATAAAATGTCTTGTATGGATTCACTGAATCTGTTGTGCTTGTATAGTCATCATCTGGCCAGATGAGGAAAATTTTCTTGAATGATTTCATGGAATGTTTGTTCAGAGGTGTTTTCCATTTCTCTTTCTACTTTAGATATCCAATCAGATATAGGCTTGACTTCTTGATAAAAGCACACATCTGTTGAAGAATTTCTTCTTTCTTAAGTTTTAAAATATATTTTTAATAGATTTGGGTTAATCATATATTTTGGTCTTCCAGTTCTGAGGTCCTTTCTGCTACTTGGGCAATTCTGCTTCCCATGGTTGTCAGTTAGCTACTTATTTCTTGGATGGAGTTCTTTATTTCTGTTATTTCTAAATACACTTTCTTGAGTTTGTCCAACTCCATTGAAATTTAATTTAATTTTAGCACTTGCATTTCTTGATTTTTTTTTTCATTCTATCCAATGAATCTCTGATCATTGCAAGTACCTTCTGGGTATTGTTGTTCTCAGAGATAGCCATTGTTTGTGCGTTGGTAGCTATTCTTTCAGGCACTGACCCTTTGCTGGGACTCTGAAGGCTACCAGTGATTTTTTTGTTGGATTTTCATCATTTGTAGCAGTTCTCTTTATCTTTAATTCCATTGCTCAGTGGGAAATGGAGAGGCGATCACTTTGGATATTTGCTATACCTTCTGTCTTTCCCTGGGATGGGGCTCTGAGTTTGTTCAATTATGAAATAGGGCTGGGGGTGGAATGTGCAATTTTGTGCACTTAATATGGGGAGTGGTGTGGCCCTAAAGATTAAGAACTTACTGACAGGTCATAGTGCTTGCTATCTGGTGAATGGGCTAGCTGGCACTTGCTCTGTGTCTCCACACAATATGACCCTACAATGGGTATGCTTGTGTAGTCCCTGAGTCCAAGACAGGATATAAGAGAGACAAGAGAGGGAAGAAGGAGAGAAAAAAAATAGAAAGTAGAATACAGAAAGACAAAAAAGAGAGAAAGAACAAAGAAAGAAATAGAAGGATGAAAGAAAAAGAAAACCAACAGACAACCAAAGAAAACAAATAAATGAGATAAACAAACCAAAACCCCTAAAACTTGTTGATAGTTTTCAGCTTTCATATATTTCTTTGAGAGGGGAAGAGCTCCCTCTTGTGGTGGATTCTTTGACTGCAGGTCTGTTTCTGAAGGTTTCCTCTCTGCTGTTGAAACTTAGGATGTTAGGATCTTCACCCCTTACTACCTGAAATTGATAGACAGTGCATACGCATGGGGGGGATGATATAGGGGGTTGGATAACTTGACTCAGCATCTTCCAAGTTCTCTTCCTATTTCTTCCTCTCCCAGCATGGTCATGGCTTCCAGGACATCTAGTTTACTACAGGGGAATGGGATCTCTGGCTTCTGGCCTGCCCTCCTGATTTTGTTTGCTCATTGCTAGGGATGAGAAGGAGTCAGCTAGACACTCACCAGCCTGCTTCTCAGTCAGATCCACTGTATGCGTCTATCACCCAGCAGCTGATTCAGGGTCATCTGGGGCTCTGCATCCACCATTACTCACCAGCTGGTGCACTGGGGTCAGTGTTTTCTGAGTTCATAAAGAGAAGCCCCAAAGCAATGCAGAGATCACTCCCGTTCTTAAAATCCTGGTCTGCTGTTCTGCAGAGGCTGCCCTGGAACACTTCTCTGCCCAGTCTGTAGATTGGCTGCTCAGTTTCTCTATAGGCTGCTGTTCCTGCCACAAATGGGGTCAAAAGAGATAGTTCCCTCCCCAGCAAGTACCAGTCTCTGGATGTCAGGTCCTGGTGGCAGGGCATGTAGCATAGCCTGGTGCAGGAGGCAGTGGCTGCAAGTCCAGGTTTGGGGTAGCCTCTCCCTGCTACTTCTTCAGGACTCTGCCTCTGGTTCCCTCACTGTACTCCCTCTGTGACCCTTGCTGCCAGTGACCAGCCTGGCTCTCCAGTGGTGGGAATGACAGTCATTCTGGTAGCTTCTTCCTGGGAAAAGCTTTGCTGATATTAGCAAATGGCACACAGCTTCTGCTCTCTGGGAAAGTCTAGGGTCCAAGCAAAGCAGCTGCAGCACCACTGGCTTCACTGGGAGGGTCCTGGCCACTTGCTTCTGAGTCTCTACCCAGTCAGCTTCTCACACGCCCACTTACACATAGACACACTAACAAATCTGTCCATACGTTCAACTCATACACCCAAGGATCCATGGAGTCCAACTGGCTAAGCTGCCATCTTCTCCTTGATGAGGTCCTGATTTCATTTAATTTGGATGAATATCCATAAATAGATTTGACGGATCATATAGTAGTTATATTTTTATTTTTAGAGACAATTCCGTACTGTTTTTCCATAGCAGTTGCAACATTTTTCATTCCTACCAAAAGTATGTAAGATTCCTTTTTTTCACAACTTTCTAAAATTTGTTATCTTGTTTTAGATAATAGCCACGGTTACAGGTATAAGGTGATTTTTTTTGTTGTAATTTTTACTTGCATTTTTTGGATGGTTATTGTGTTGAGTACATTTTCATATATCTATCGGTTACTTTTATGTCTTCTTTGGAAAAATGTCTATTCAGTTCCTTTGCTCATTTCTTAATCGGCCCTTTTTTTACTATTGTTTTGTAGGAGTTCTTTAGATGTTTTGGAAATTAACACTATATCAGGTATGTGGCTTATAAATATTTTCCCCATTTTATAGGTTTCCTTTTCATTTTGTTGATTGTTTCATTTTTGCTATGAAAAAATCTTTTAGTTTGATGTAGTCTCGTGTGTCTGTTTTCTTTAGTTGCCTGTCCTTTTTGTGCCATATTCAATAACTAATTGAGGAGACTAATGTCAAGAAGTTTCCTCTATGTTTTCTTCTTGGAGTCTTATGGTTTCTGGTCACATGTTTAAAATTTTTACATATTTTAAGTTCTGTGCATAGTATAGGATTAGACCCTAAATCAAAATGGATAAATTCCTAGATACATACAATATACCAAGAATGAAACAGAAAAAAATTAAAAGACTAGACCAATACCAAATAAGGAGATTGAATTCATAGTTTTAAAAATTCCAACAAAGAAAAGAGCAGGACAAGATGACTTCAAAGGTGAATTATATAAAAAATTTAAAGGAGCATTCATACCAATCTTCTTAAATGCTTCCAATACATAAATAAATAAATAGATAGATAAATAAAAGATGAGGAAACACTTTCAAACTTTTTCTTATAGGCCTGCATCACCCTCATACAAAATTCAGGCAAAGATACTACAAGAAAGAAAAATATTGATTAACATTAGCCTACAATTTCTCCACAAAATATTAACAAACTGAATCCAACAACACATCAAAAGAAGCATCCACCATGATTAAGTGAGATTTATTCTTGGGATGCAATAATAGTTCTCTATATACAAGTGAGTCAAAGTGACACAAATTTACAGAATGAACAATTTTATTTATTTATTTATTTATTTATTTTTTATTTTTTATTTTTTTTTTAAGTTGGAGTCTCACTCTGTCGCCCAGACTGGAGTGCAGTGGCCGCTTCCGGCCACCGCAGCCTCAACCTGCTGGGCTCTGGCGATCCTTCCGCCTCAGCCTTCCAAGTAGCCGGAATTACAGGCGCGCGCTACCACGCCCAGCTGATTTTTTGATTTATTGTAGAGATGAGGTCTCGCTGCCCAGGCGGGTCTCGAACCCGCGGGCTCAGGCAATCCACTCACCTCAGCCTCCCAAAGCCGCGGGATTACAGGCTGAGCCACCGAGCCCGGCTCAGAATGAACAATTTTAAAAGTCACAAGATCATCTTCATAGATTAAAAAATGCTTTTGATAAAATTTAATCCTCTTTCATGATAAAAATTCTCAGCAGATTAGGTGTAGAAGGAATCTACTTCAACACAGTAAAAGTTATATGTGACAAATCCACAGATAACATTATACTGATTGGTGAAAAATGGAAAGCTTTTCTTCTAAGATCTGGAACAAGGCAAGGATGTCAATTCTCATTGCTTCTATTCAACATAACATGGGGAGTTCTAGCCAGGGAAGTTAATCAATAAAAAAGGAATAAAAGGCTTTCAAATCAAAAGGAAAAATTTAAATTATTACTGATATAGAGGACATAATTTTATATGTAGAAAACCCTAAAGAGTCACAAAAACTATTATAACTAATAAACACATTCAGTCACGTTATAGGGTACAAAATAAGCATTAAAAAATCAGTTGCATTTCTAAATACCAACAACAAACTATCTGAAAATTTTTAAAAATCCATTTAAGTAGCATCAAAAAAATAAAATACTTAAGACTAAACATAATCAAAGACATAGAAGACTTGTACACTAAAATCTATGAAAATGATAAATAAATTAAAACAAACACAAATAAATGGAAAGGCATCTCATGTTCATGAACTTGAAGAATAAATATTGTTAAATTGTCCATACTACCTCAAGTAGTCTATAAGTTCAGTTCAACCTGTATCATGTCCCCAATGGTATTTTTCACAGAAATAGAAAAACAATTCTAAAATTCATGTAGAACCACAGAAAACCAAAGTAATTTTGAGAAAGAAGAAGTAAAGTAAAAGGCAACACACTTCCTGATTTCAAACTATATTAAAAAGTTACAGTAATCAAATCTGAGTGGTACCAAAGACAGACCTATAAACCAATGGTAGAAAGCCTAAATATAGACCCATTCATAAACCGTCAATTGATCTTTCACAAGGGTTCCAACAATACACAATGGGGAAAGAATAGTCTTTTGAGTAAATGGTGGTGGGAAAATGGAATATCCAAATGCAAATAATTAAATTGCTCTTGTCTTTTAAATTTTATTTCAATTTGAGTTGGGTTCAATTTTTTTTTTATTTTTATTTTTCTAGTTTCTGTAGAAGCTTAGATTTTTTTTATTTGATGTCTTTATTTCTAATATAAACAATCAATAATATACATTTCCTTCTTACTACTGCTTTAACTCCATTTTTCAAATTTTGAGATATTTTAAGTTCCAGTTAATTCAAAATGTTTTGAATTTTCATTGAGGCTTCCCTTTGACTGACTTTTTTGACTTCATATTTGAGTATTTTTCCAGATATCTTTCTGTTACTAATTTCTGGTTTAATTTTTTCATGGTCATAAAACATACATCATATGATAAACTTTAATGTGTTAAAGTTTGTTTTAATGCTCAGAATATGGCATATCTTAGTGAATGCTCCATGTTCATTTGTACATTCCTGCTATATTGGGAAAAGGCTTTTCTAAATGTCAATTAAGATCAAATTGGCTGATGGTGTTGTTCCTTATAACCAATCTTTATTATCTGTTTACTTGTGATACTATTCACAGGAGTGGTGAAGCCTATAACTGGATATAGGAATTTGTCTATTTTCCCTTGCAGTCCTCTATTTCAGTTTCAATATTTCAAAGTTCTAGTGTTAATGAATATACATTTACAATTATTGTGACTTCTTGAAAAATTGATCCATTATCATTGCCTAAATTCCCGTGTTCTTCAGTAATATTTTCATTCTGAAGTCTATTTTGTCCAAAGAAAGAAATATAGCTACTGCAATTTACTTTTGCATAGTATTTGTATAGTATTCCTTTTTCTATCTTTTAATTTTAACCTATGTCTTTGTAATTAAATGGTGTCTTAGTTCAACTTGTTATAACAACATACCAATGACTAAGTGGATGAACAACAGATATTTATTTCTCACAGTTCTGGAGGTTAATAAGTTCAATATCAATGGGTTGGCAGATTTGGTTCTTCGTAGCCCATACTCAGGCTTTGCCAATTTTTGAACAATTTTAGCTAGGCTTTCATTAGCTCTGTCCAGCAGAATTAGTCTCAGTTAGGAAGGTGCCTGCTTGCTGTTTTTTTTTTTTTTTTAATTATAAAGATGTGGGATACAATTCAGGATTAGGTATACAAACGCTGGCTGCCTCTCTTTGCAGGAATTGTTTTTCCTTAGATTTGGAATTAGTTTGTTGTTCTCTGATGGATTCAAAAAAAGTTGTGGATTTGTAGATTTTCTGGTGCTTCTTGTTGTAAATAAAAGAACAATGCTCTTTCTAGCATTCTACATTCTAAGCAGAAGTCTGAGGCAGACCAGTTTTCTTCTAAATACTTCAAGAAGATTGCAATATCCTACTGTAAGGACAATATTTAATAAGCAACAAATTTTTACTGAGCACTTTCTGTGTGTGAGGTACTATTTCATAGGCAGAAGTGAGTCAAAGAGACAAATATAAATAAGATCTTGGATCTTGCTTTCTTAATGGTGTGAGAAGAAAAAAAACCCAATAAAATCACATATATAAATTTATGATATTTTAAAAGTGATCAAATGTGACTGGAAAATGAGATAAAATAAAGATAAGTAAAAGGGGTTTCAGTAGTAATGCTGTTAGGGCATAACTGTAATTTCTTTGAGAAGGTATAATTTGACCAGAAATTTGAATAAGATGGAGTTCACCCTGTGGATATCTGAAATGGAGAAATAGCATTTCCAGGAGATAAAATAGCACAAAAGACCTTTGGCCAGGAATTAGTTTGGCATTCCTGAAAGAGCAGGAGACCAGTGTGGCTGCGATAGAGTGACCAAGGGTAAGAGTAACAGGCTATGATATCAGAGAGATGGGTGATGGGCAAATAGATCCTATAAAGTCTGGTATGCTATTGTAACTCCTTTGGCTTTCATCGAGATAGAAATGTGGAGGCTTGGTAGGATGTTGAGTAGAGAAATAAAAAGATCTTACTTTTATTTTAAAAAGTGCCATTCTAGTCACTGCATTGGGAATAGTCTGGGGTATTAAGCATGAATGGCATAATCAAATTGTCATGCCATTTAATAAGGGTGACCTTTAAAGAAGATTTCTCCTTTGAGTCCAATTCAAAGTTCTTTCTCCCTTCCAGTTAAATTGTATTTAATTGTCAAAAATGAAGCATGACTTTATTCTACAATTAATGGGACTTAAAATGCTAAACTGCAAATCATAATGGCTTAAATGATATACCAATAAAATTTGAAAAATATCCTGTTATATTTCATATAATCAAATTTTGTGTGATATCTCTGCTTTATCATTAATCACATACACTTGGAATGTCCTGAATGCAATACATAGTAAATTTATAATATTTTCACCCTTAAATTTCTTCAACTTACATTTCCTATATTCCTGATTCAACCAGACAGCAAAATACTAAGGTTAATATTCTGAAGTCTAAAGAAAAAGAAACAACAGACATGACGTTTTAAGCTCAACATTCTGTCACTCATTTTTGCACTCCAGCCCTCAAAGTAGAAAATCTCATATTAATAACTAATGACAATTTTTTCATAAGCAAAGCATCGATTAACTTCAAGTTGAATTTATTAATGTGTACTTTTAATTTTTTTTCTGACTATCTATAAGTCCTATCCCCTAGTAAGTCCCCCCAAAATTTAGGTAAGTCTTAGTCACTTCTAAACACCAAATGACAAAATAGTACCTAGAATAACAGGCTTCCAATTTTGTTGCTATTGTTGAATGACTGAATGAACTGTGATAAAACAGTATTTGAAACATCATCTTATCTCCTTTGAACAACTATTTTCTTACTTTTTTTACTTAGATAATTCACAAATATTTCATAGTAAATAATCTATAACTGCAAAAACTTCTCCCAGTTACAAATTTGTTTTTTTCTGCTGTGTTTTACTGCATCATGATCCATTTAGGTCTTCAAATCAGACACCTAGGGGTCATCTTTGACTTGCTTATTCCTTTAACCTCTACATGCAACCATTCATTAAATGACATAACTTCTGCCCCTTGATTAATTTTCAAACCCTTTTATTATTTCCATCTGTACCATTGTTACCTCAGTTGAAGCCACCATCTCTCTTAACTGGATGACTACAATGGCTTTTTGAAATATGCCTACTGACTACATTCTAATTTAATCTCCATTCTCCACAGTCTGAGAAATCAACCAGAAATTCAGATCAGTTCACTTCCTTCTTAAAATCATTTGGTAGATGTCTATTGCTCTTAAGATAAGGATGAAGTTTCATAAGATGGCCTATAACTTCCTGCCTGACCCACTTACCTCATCATCTCATGCCATATTCTGCTCTAGTATTCATCTTCCAGTCTTATGTTATCCTATCCAGTCCTTAAAATGTAGTCTGCATTTTCCCCATTTGGTGCTTTTGTCAATTCCTAGAATGACCCCATCCTTCCCTTACGCTGTCCTCCTCCCCACTTTGTTCACACTCCTCCCCAGCCCCTCGTTATGATCTGAGTTGGATTCACTTTTCAGGTCTTAGCAGTAACATTTTCTTTTTGCTTGTATGCATGATATTTTTAATGTTTGTTTTACTCTATAAACCAGGTTTGTTTTTCCTATATTCATTTCCAGAATAGTATGTACTTTGCTTTGCCACATTCTTTATTTTTAATTATTATATTTTTATTATATACTTCCCACAATATATTGTAAGCACTATGAAGTTATAAACAGTGTTCTGTTCAATAATTTTCCCAGCTTTTAGCACAGTGTTTGAGATATTAAAGTACGAAATCAATAAATATTTGTTGAATGAATTGATTGTTAAATTTCAAATGAACTTTGAAATACAGCTACATTTGTATTAATTAAACTGTGAGCAATATAAATCCTAGTTATCTCTTGATAAGCATCAAAGTAATCTTAAATATCATACTTTTAATCATATATTTGCATAATAAATTTGAGCTTCATTTTTGTAGAATTGGTATTTTATAGAATTCATATTTTATAGAAAATGCCTAGCCAGAATTAATATTATAACAATTAACATTCTATTTGAACTGATCTTGAATTGGATACTATTTGTTTTTATGAAAAAAATGTAGTACAATATTTTCCTAGAAAGCACCCAATTTGTAATTAGAAAATATGACTTTCCATATATAAGACTATCTCTAAGGATCTTTACTAGCCCTTTTACAGATTTTAGCATTTTTAAAATTGTTTAAAAGTTTCTTTTCTCAGCATTTGATATGTGACACTTCAGTTTAGTTATTAAAAATTCTCATGAATGTGAATTTCTATTTATAATATTAAAAATTAAGGCCAAAGGATATGGATAGTGGAAGAGAAAAACTGAATTAAAAATTGCAGAAAAATAAGCATATTCTAAGTAATTTTAAAAAGAGTTTACTATCCATAGCTAGGGCAAACCATCATATATAAATGTCTATATCATAAGCAAAATTTATTGTGTGCATTTAAACTATTTTCTTTAGTTAAGATGCCACTGGTTTTTGTAATGTGGAACATATATCACCAATATGTGCAAGTACTACTCCCTAATCTGACACTATTCATCACATTTTAATTAATCTTCATGGAAGAAACAAACTATTCTTTTTCAGATATGGACCAATAACTTTTGGGAAAATTAAATCATCTTTCAGAAATATTTCATTCCTTGGTACTAATAATTCAATACAAATGAAATTTCAGAGTAACAGCCAGATCACATTATATAATTTACTTTGATATTCTGTCTCTTATGTATAGAAATTGTATTCTTCATTGAAAATCTGTTTTTTTTTTTCTTTTCTTTTCTTTCTCAAAGTCATTTGCAGCAAAAGGCCAGTCACAAACTACAGTATGGGTTTTATTGAAGTTGGAAAATGTTTAAGAACATTGTAAAGGCAAGAATGAGTGGATAAGTCACTATAAATGAGAAGGAAAATGTAGGATATTCTCATCCGTTTAGTAATATTTAATCTCATTTTAACCAGTAACTCTTCTATTTTATAATTGATAAAGCATCAATGAACCATTTTCTAGAATAATTTGCAGTTCACTCCTGTAGTCATCACAGCACATAAACAAATGTTTGTGTCCTCCCAACCAATTTCATATGTTGCAATCCTAATCTTCAAGACAATGATATTAAGAGGTGGGACCTTGAAAGGTTGATTACATCATAAAGGCAGTGCCTGATGAATTCAATTAATGCTTTTATAGAATAGGCCCAAAGGAACTTGTTTGTTCCTTCTACCCACTATTTAAGGACACACCTAGACTGTACCATCTATGAACCAGCAAACAGGTCCTCAGCAGACACCAGAGCTGCTTTTATCTTGGTCTTCCCAACCTACAAAACTGTGAGAAATAAATTTCTGTTTATAAGCTACCTGGTCTGTGATGTTTTGTGATAGCAAACCAAATGTACTAAAGCAAACAGAAAGGACGAAATCCTTCAAGGCTCATTTACATATATTATTTTCTAAATTGATTATCTCTTTTTTGATAAATAAAAGTTGGTATAGGTAGGTGAGAATTTCCATGTCCATTTAAGTAGCGTTCTATGTGACACCAAGGCTGAGTGAGTCATCAAGGAAATTATCCATTATTTCTACTATATTAAAGATGTGTATTAAAGATGTTCTGTGTTGTAAAATTCTTTTTTAACATACTAAGACATACTAAGAATAGTCTTCATCAGGTAGATAATGATAGAGGAATTGTCTGATAAATAGCATCCTCAGTCACTGCCATAAAGAATCAATACATTCCTTAAATATGATTGGCTTTGGTTCCTTTCGGGATCAGTGTTGAAGCAGGGGTTAAGTGTCTCAGGTGAAACAGAAACTGATGAGTCAGTGAGCCCAGCTGTTGTGATAAATGCTACTGCCAAACGGAAAAAATCTGAACATGTTCTAACCCTTGTTTGGATGCTTTTCCAATATAGAAGTTGAGAGTTTGAGGGATTCGTTCTGCCTCTAATTGTATTTCCTTAGATAACACCCAAGTTCTATGTAGCATCACATAAGAATTATCCTACTCTTGGATTGAATTATGAAGGAAATGCTACATCCTTCTATTTCATTTACCAAAATATCCCCAAATAAATGGGCTTTTATTTTAAGGACTCGGTATTACAAAAATCTTAAAGGGTCCAAAAGGTAGATTACAATGACTAGAATAAACTCTTATTGATCTTTTTAAACATTAGGATTCGAATTGGGTGGTGGCTAGCTGTAACTGGCGCAGTAAGGTGGTTTTTCTCAGCTCTTTGGGACCGCAGCCTCCGCTGAAGCGCCATGCCTCCTAGGAAGTGAGGCCAAGGCCAAGTCTTTGCTGAACCAGAAGTTTAGCCCCTCCCTTACAGACTTCGACTGTGAAATAGAAATATGAACCAAGCAAACTGAGTCAGACAGGCAGAACCTGCTCAAGGAGGTAGACAACCCCCACAACATCAAGATCCTGTGGCTACCCAAGGCGCTGTGCGAGATGAACTGGCTCAACTCCATCACCCTTGGAGGAAACACACAGGCCCTGGAAGAGACAGAAACAGCTGACCTGGAAATCACCGAAATAAACTAGCAGCAGAACCTATTCAGACACCTTTGAACTCAGCCAAAACACGAAAGGTAACAGAAGTGGATGGAATGATAGTGGAAAAGGAAGAAGATGAAGAAAATAAACATAAGAATTTTCACACTGCAAGAGTCCAAAGATGTCCTCCACCCAGGAAGAGAACCTAATCTGTACAAGGCACAGGAAAAAGGAAAAGATCAAAAGATCGAGCCGCAGTAACATGGTTACCCCTGCTGTGGGCTGGTTGCAGTTGTCTCGGGTGAATCCAACTCCGGGCCTGACACCCAGGCTTGACTTGAGGATCTTCTCTCTCTCTCTTTTTTTTTTTTTTTTTTTAGTTGGAGTCTCACTCCATCACCCAGGCTGGAGGCCAATAGCACGCTCACCGGCTCAGGTGATCCTTCCACCTCAGCCTTCCAAGTAGCCGAAACTACAGGCACGGGCTACCACGCCCGACTTCTTCCTTTTTTTTTTTTTTTTTTTTTATTATTGTAGAGATGAAGTCTTGCCAAGTTCCCTGGGCTGGTCTCCAACCCGTGGGCTCAGGTAATTCCTCAACTAGGCCTCCCAAAGCGCCGGGATTAGCGGCTTGAGCTACCATTCCCGGTCAACCTGGGGATCTTCGAGGCCCCTAGCCTGCACCCTCCAGCCGCAGGAGAGCAGATTTACAACATCTGGGGAAATGGCAGTCCTCTTGCTGACAGCATAGAGGTCTTCTTCGCTGTGCCAGTGGGCGGCAGAGAGGGCATACGAAGGTTGGCCATGACTGCATCCAGAAGCCTAGGGAAACTTGAAGGAACTCTCCATTTGTCGTGCTCAAATCCACAGCCGCATGCGGGCCCACCAATGCGAAGCCACAGATGCAGGAAGGACTTTAAATGCGCTCCTCTGCCACCCTGAAGGCACTTCTTTCCTTCAGGCTTATTGTCTCTTTGAGTGTGAACTTCCAGAGCACAAAGCTGTGTTCTTCTTAGGGAATTCAGGAGCAGGAAGGCACACTGCTCCTACACCAGTTAGGGAAAGTTTAACTATTTAGCCTCCCAGCCCAAGTGACCCAGGCCACTGCCTGCTGTGACCGTGCAGTGGAAACTTCCTGTCACTCTCCCAACTGAATTCTCCCTGCTTTTTGAGCTGCTGCCTGCTTCTTGTAACTCAGCACCCTTTTGACCCTGCCCTGCCTGCACCCAAAGAGGTACGGAAGAACTCCCTGTTCTCAGAAAGACTGTCCACCCACCCTCCTTAAACAATCCTCTCCTTCTGGCGTTTCCAATTCTGTATGCTTGAGGTTGAGAGGTTTAGGCTCAGAGAAATGAGAGCTCCGGACCCAAGAGGGAAGGAGCAGAAAATAGGGGGACTGTACATATCAGCAGAGCGGTTAGATCACAGCAGTGTCCTCAGCAGCAGAGCATGGACGCTTTCTCTCCCATGCCTACCACTCCTGCTCCTTCTCCTTCTGTTGGGGCTGCTGGATGGGGTTCTGGAATCTTTTACCTGCTGTGCTGGTGGTTCTTTGGAAGCTGACTTGTGGAATAAGTGTTTTGTGTTTATCCCCGAAGACCGAAAATTGGTTTGGAAACAACTTCCAGGCCTTGCGTCTCTACCTCCCTAGTTTGTGGGAATTTGGATGAGACAATTGCAGCACTTAGATTCTAGGGTTTTAATTTAACTTATGAGGTTCATGGCAGGAGATTGGGAGGTAATTTGTCTGGTGGCCTCATTCTATAGGTTTAGCTTGTGCCCTGGGCGTGAACTCATTAAGTGGAGTCAGCAGTCAGATCCTTGTGGGCCAGCCAGCCCAGCTGCCTCACAGAATCATGAACTGTATTCCACGAATTTGGGAACTAGAGTCCTCACCCCAGGCTTGTTGTATTGGAAATTATTTTTAGTAATTCAGTTCTGGTCAAGTTAACTTATTTTACATGGTCTTATTCTTCTTTCCCTAATATTTTTGTACATATTGTTGTTCTGAGTAATGGTATCTCTAAGCTGATTTGTTCTAATCAGAACTACAGGAAGTTACCTGCTTTCAATAAATTCTGGTATTGTGTTTTGTTTTGTAATAAAGCAAAATAAATATTAGAATTAATTCTGGAGTTAATCATTTTAGATAAATGAGGTACAGGTACACCCTACTAAAAATCAGAGACAATAGGGAAAGGCCACACTCTTCAAAGAAATCAAAATTAGTACATGAAAGTTAGACCATGGCTGAATGTTATGCATAAAGACTTACTATGGTGTGTACTTTGACATCATTTTTGAGAAAGGATCTCTAAAACCATAGATTTTGGTTATCATGAAGGCCTAACATAAACAAGACCCGTGGAGAAGAATGCCGCAATGTATAAAGGCACTGAATCATAGAATTTGCTGGTTTTTAGGATGATTAACAGTGGGTAATGTAACGTTTGGAGAAACCGAAAGAGGCACAGGACAAAGGCCCAGTACCAACCAAGCGTTTTTTTGGGGAGAAACTCCCAGGCGAGGTCCCGTGGTCCTGGAAGATGGGTCAGGGAAGCCACGCCCAAGGAGGGGCGGGCTTGGGTTTTTAAGGGTGCCGTATCTGGGAGGGTGTCGGGGGTGGCAGTGAAGTGGGGAGACAAAGCGTTGCATTCGGCGTGGGCTGGAAGCTTCACATCTGGCCCTTCTCGGTAGCTGGTGGCAGGTTCCAGGAAGCTTCAAGCGAGGTATGTGGATGTGGGTTTGGGATGGACGGATGCATAGGGGATCGGTGGGTGGAGGAGCAGAGGGGGAATGTGGGTGCTGCTTCTCTCCGGACATAACATCCCGACCTCTTTGGTATAAGGGGTGCTGACTTGATCTGGCTGCTTCAAGCTGAAAGGGGGTGTAGTTTTCGGGGAGGCCATGATGGGGTGGCTCGGAGGGAAGTGGGGCATATGGATAGGGGTGCAGGAGTAGCTGGTTGACTGCAACGTGAGAAATTTCTTTCATGTGGGACTGCAAAAAATTAAGCAGACAGGGTGCAACCATAAGTAAAAGACAGATAAGTCGAACAGGTCCCAAGAATGGCATGACCTACTGGGCGATGCCCGAGTTCCACCAAGCAGAGAAGGGCGATTCTGCAGTGTTTTTTGGCAGAGTTAGTCTCCCAGCTTTCGGAGGACGTTGACATTTTCCTCTACCAGTCCTGTTTCATTAATGTAGAAACAGCATTCTTCCTGGAGAAACATGCAGGTTTCACCCTGGCCGGTTGTAAGGAGATCAAGGGCCCTGTGGTTCTGTAAAGTAACCCGGGCTAGAGAGGTTATTTGCCGCTGCAGGATGCCAGGGAGCTTGTGGATGCTTCCAGAACGGCTTGGATCCTTTCTTCCAGATTTTCGGAAGAGAGAAGGCTGTGTCCTAGTGTTCCCCTGCCTAGCCCTCCAGCCACTAAGGTCATGGCAAACATGAGACCGATCATGAGGGGGAGAAATGCCGCACGGCGGGCGTGATGGGGAGTAGGAAAGGCTTTGAGTAAGATCTCTTCCTCAGAATAGAACGTGAGCTGTGGCACAAGCGTTACCCGATAGCATCAAGGGTAAGAATTATTGATAGATTTGAAGAGGGTGCCGTTACACCAAAAGAACCCACCCCTTGGAGCAGATAGAGTAGATGGCACAGATCTGGAAATGTTGCCTGTGCAGGAGCTGCCATAACAGGTATTAGAGAGGTTACTGAGTGGCCGGGACAAAGGAACTCCAGGGATAGGAGGAGGCTGGTTGACTGGCCCACTAGAGGCATTGAACAATTGTGTGACAGGAACTGCTGCTAAAGGGGAGAAGTTTAGAGCAGCACAAAGGAAGCAGTTACTTACATTCCCAATCAAAGAGTGGTTGAGTAACGAGATACCTTCTTGTACTAAACGGAGCCAAGAGAATGGAGAAGGACAGTCGGCACTCAGCGGGGCGGAGTTGGTGAGTCAAAGAAGTTTCTGCTTCTGCAATAAGGCTGGGAAGTTTGTTAGGGGGAGGGAAAACAAGGCGGTATGTTCGGAAAATGTGAATTTTACCTGATCGTTTGGGGTTCCAGTACCAATTATAAACAGCTCCATTGACTCCCAGTGCCCACCTGGGGTGCCAGGGATCAGGGATGGTGTAAGAGGTTACTGCTTTTCCCCCGTATCCGGGAGCCTAAACATTGTGCATTTTGCACCAGTCATATGGACACCCCCTGTATTTGTCAGGCCACCAGTTGCACCTGGCATCCATCTGATCATATTGGAAGCAGAAGACTGGGTATGGGGTTTGACTGATGGAGTTCATTTGGCTCACTGAGATGGTGATGGTAACTGGTGCCTGGCATCCTCTGGGCTGACACAGCCCGGTGCCCACAACCTGAGTGATGACTTTACCGTAAGACTGGGCTGTTTCTTCAATGTAAAACTGCCAGCAGTAGCCATTATCTGGTGGTGTTGTGCGTGGGAGAGGCAGCAGGACTACAGTGAGTAGCAGGACCCTGGGTGAGGCGAAGACGGGTAGGTCTCACCTGTTGACATTGCCAAGGGGCCCCCATGGCCGGGGCCAATTTGAGATGAGAGACATGATGATACCAGGAGGAGTGTCCCAGTAATTTGGCAGCTGTGGGGGTGGAGAGGACCACCGTGAACGGGCCACCCCACTGGGGAGTTAGAGCTTGAAGGGAGAGTTGTTGGAGTAGAACTGAATCTCCTGGTTGGAGGGCCGTACAAACTGGATTTGATGGGTTGTCAGGAGTGACCGTGGGAAGGGTTCATTCCGTGTGCTCCCTTAGCAACTGCCTAAGCAGAAACAAGTAAGGCAAGTAGGAAGCAAGTGGAGGTGGTGAGGAGGGTAGGTTGTGATTGATTAAAAGGGGCCTGCCATACAGCAGCTCAAAAGGGCTGAGACCTGATGGAACCCTTGGAGCCACCCTTATTCTGGAGAGGGCGACTGGGTGGAGGGCAGGCCAGCCGAGTTTTGCCTCCAGGGTGAGCTTGGTGATGTGTGTTTTTAAAATGCCATTTGCCCTTTCTACCTTACCCAACGACTATGGGCGGTAAGGGGTGTGGAGTTTCCAGGTAATCCCCAGGCTAGCAGCCACCTGCTGGACCACTTTGGTGGTGAAGGCAGGTCCGTTGTCCATCTGGATGCTGGCAGGGAGGCCAAACCAGGGGATGATGTGTTCCAGAAGTACTGTGGCCACGATGTCAGCCATTTCCTTGGGAGTAGGGAAGGCCTCAATCCAGCCTGAAAAGGTATCCACTAGAGTGAGCAAATACCGAAATTTTTGTGGCCAGGCATATGGGTGAGGTCAATATGCCAGACCTCGGCTGGGAGGTGGCCCCTCATCTGGTGAGTGGGAATACGGGGGCGCAATCCTCCCTGCGGAGTGATGGCAGAGCAGACTGAGCATGCGGTATGAACCTGAGAGATAAGCCGTTTTAAAACCATTAGATGGAATATAGGAGAGAGAAGCCTATACATGGCTTCAGGTCCGATGTGCAGAGAGCGGTGGACTTCTGTCAAAATATGGGAGGCCTGGTTTTGTGGTAGTGCAATGCAATCCCCCAACATGATCCAGTCCTGCTGTGTGACATGGCCCCCCCTTATTGAATAGGGACTGCCGCTTCTCAGGGAGGTACTGGGGTTGCAGGGAGAGAGAGAGGAAGAGGAGGGGGGATGGAGGCGTGACCTGGGTTAGTCCCCTTGCGACAGAGTCTGCCTAGGTGTTGCCCTTTGCCACCGGATCTTGTGAGGTTTGATGGTCTCGACAGTGGACAATGGCGACTTCCCATAGGCTCTGCAGGGCCTGGAGTAGTTTAGAAATTAGTTTGGCATTGGTAATGGGTGTGCTCTTGGTGGTGAGATTCAAATGGCGGCATGGGAATGAGCAATGAGGAAGGCCTATCAGGAGTAGGTGTAGATGGTTACCCGCTGCCCTTTAGATAGTTTGAGAGCCCGTGTAAGAGCAACAACCTCCGCTTTTTGGGAAGTGGTTCCCAGAGGAAGGGGCTGGGCCTCAAGAACAGAGTCAACAGAGACTACAGCATAGGCTGCCTGCCGGTGGCCTTGTGGGGTGCAGACAGAACTACCATCCACAAACAGAATGAGGTCTGGGGACTGAAGTGGCTGATCTGAGAGTCCATCCCTAGGCAGAGTTAGGGCCTCCACCACTTCTGGGCAAGAGTGGGTAGGCCCTGCATCAGAGGAGGGGAGAAGGCGCAGGGATGCCGGGTTAAGGGGTGGTGAGGGCTTCAGAGTTACCCCCGGGTTGTCAAGGAACAACAAATGGAACTCCTGTATCCTGGAGGGGCCTAGGAGAGAGAGCACCCGATGTCTCAACAGTTCATGGACTCTGTGAGGGGAGAAGACAGTGATATGGTGATGTAAGGAGAGTTTTAAAGCCTCCTCGGTTAGAACAGCGGCTGCCGCTAGTGCCCATAAGCAGGGTTGCCACCTCTGAACAGTGGTATCAAGTTGTTTGGAGAGGCAGAATACCGGGTGGTGGAGGGACCCATTGGGTGTGTTAGGACCCCCACAGCTATTCCATGGCGCTCTTCTGTGAACAAACAGAAAGGCTGAGAAGGGTTAGCGAGACACAGCGGCAGTGAAGACAGGAGGGTGTTGCAGAGAGCAACAAATGCCTTGCAAACCTCAGCAGGGGAGTTGAGGGACCCTGTAGGTGTTTGCTTGGTGGCTGCATACAGAGGTTTGGCTAACAGGGCAAAGTTAGGGATCCATTGCCTGAAGTACCCCACAAAGCCCAAAAAGGACAGGATTTGGTCACCATTTTCTGGGGGTGTCAGCTGCCGTATAGCGTGGAGGCGGTCCATTGTCAGGGCCTTAGTGGTGGGAGTAAGGTGGATGCCAAGGTAGACGACTTCAGGTTGTGTGAGCTGGGCTTTCTGGAGGGACACCCGGTATCCCCTAGAGACCAGAAAATTGAGCAGGGTGGCTGTGTGTGTGCGCGACAGTTCCTCAGAAGGACCAATGCCTCATTAATGAGACGGAGGTCCTGGACCAAGCGGTAGTCTCCAGAGGGTTTGTAGACCAGAAGGATGGGGTGTTACACGGAGAGTTAACAGATATGAGGAGGCCCTGAGAAAGCAAGCGAGTAATGATGGGTTTAAGGTCCTTACGGTGTGTGGCTGAGATGGGGAACTGGGGTCTAGAAGGGAAATGAGAGGGGTTTCTCAAAACTATGTGAACTGGGGTGTGGTATTGGGCTATGAGTGGGGTGGAAATGTTCCACATATCGGGGTTGACTAGGTGGGGTGGGAGGGGAGGCGGCAGGCCTGAATTGGGAAAGACAGAAACTAGAGCAATATTGGCAAGGAGTGGGGCTGCCGATCGAACTGGCAGTGTTAAAGTGGCCCCCAGTTTTGAAAGGATATCCCTGCCCAGCAATGGGACAGGGCAGGACAGGACAATAAGGAAAGAATGACTGAACATCCAATCACTGAGAGAACAGGGCAGGGGTGAACTTTGGAGAGGGGCAGAAGGTTGGCTGTCAATACCCACGACAGAGACCTGGGAAGGGGATAGAGGCCCCCAAAAGGAAGGCAGAACTGAATAGGTAGCCCCCGTGTCCACGAGGAATGAGATTGACTTACCTGCTACCTGGAGCAAGACCCTGGGCTCGGTGAGGGTAATTGGGGTCCTCGAGTCTGGGCATTCTCAGCTTTCTGCCAGTCCGAGCAGCTCATGGAGCAGAGCAGGTAACTCAGCCACACCCCCATGTGGAGGCACCGGGGCCTGGCCAGGCTGAGTGCAATCCGACTTCCAATGGCCCTTTTGCTTGCAGATAGGACATGGCTTACTTGGTGGACATGGGTTAGGGCACTGCTTGGCCCAGTGGCCCTCCTGGCCATGCTTGAAACAGGCTCCCGGGGGAGGTTTGTTACCCATCTCCAGATGCCAAGAGACCCCCGTACTCTGTTGCACTGGCCACAGGGCTGCAACCAGGGCACGGGCTTGTGCTTTAGAGGTCTGCTGGAGGCGCTGCTGCCTAGCAGTTTCTGTATCTTCCTTGCGGGCATTAAAAACCTTAAAGGCCATGTTTACCAGGTCACAGACAGGGGCTTGAGGGCCATCCTCTGCCTTCTTCAGCTTTCTGAGAATATCAGGGGTGGATTGGGTAATGAAATGGATAGCGAGAACAGTGGCCCTGGCAGGATCGTCCGGACTAAGGCGGGTGTGGAGAGTCATAG
Organism: Carlito syrichta; assembly: GCF_000164805.1. Taxonomy (NCBI): domain Eukaryota; kingdom Metazoa; phylum Chordata; class Mammalia; order Primates; family Tarsiidae; genus Carlito; species Carlito syrichta. The sequence continues at coordinate 151,703 of NW_007223833.1, read as the reverse complement.
CCTCAGTGAGGTGGTTTAGAAAAACAGCCTGGTTTTCCTTTGGGCCTTGGGTTATTTCCCTAAGTTTATCATAATTCACTACCTTTTGAGATGCTGCCTCAAATCCTGCCTGAATGCACCATATCATGTGATCTCTACCTCTACGCCCTATGTGACCAGCTTGGTTGTCCCAGTTGGGGTCCATTGCCGGGACGGCCTCGGGCCCCACTGGCTGCGTGTTGTACATTAGGTAAACTTTATCTGCTACTCCTGAGCAGTGGCCATGATACGATCCCGTTCATCGGGAGTGAGGCTGGAAGTAGAGATAACATGAATATCATGCCATGTTAGATCATAAGTCTGAGTAAGGTAACGGAACTCTTTGGCAAAGGCAGTAGGGTTGGCTGAAAATGACCCCAATCATTTTTCAATGGCAGATAAGTTGGCCAAAGAAAAAGGGACGTGTACACGCACAATGCCATCTGGGCCAGCAACCTCTCGGAGGGGACAAATGGGTGTAGGAGTGAGGGGGTGGGAAGGGTGGTCCACACAATGCTAATGGGTATGTGCACTGACCGGAGATGGGAGGGGGAGTGGCAGAAGGGGAGATTCGGAAGGCAAAGGAGGGAGATGGGGATAGAGAGAGGGTGGGTTGTATGGAGGCGGGTTGGAAGAAGGAGGAGGAGGAGGATTTGAGGGACGAGGGATTGGTGCAGTTAAGTCTTCCAGAAGATCTATGAAGGGTAAGGCTTTGGATTCTGAACATAGGGAATCTCCGACCATTTTCCACTGTGTTCGCAGAAATTATCCAAGTTAGTGAAGATGTTAAAATCAAAAGTTCCCTCAGGTGGCCATTCGGATCCATTACCCAGTCTATACTTAGACCAGGCCACACAGAAATGGATTAGGTGTTTGCGTCGAATGTCCGGGGTTAATCCTAATTTGTCGAGATTACTGAGAAGACAGCCCAGAGGCGTCTTAGAATTAGATTTGGAGGGTTGGTTATCCATGTCGATCTAAATTTCTGGGGCCTGTCTGAGTCTGAAAAGGTGTCCCAATTCAGGCAAAGATCGGCCGGACAGAGTGAAGGTCAGGATAAACAGGGTGTCCCCAGGATTTATCGCTGACTGGAAGAGAGGGCTTTCCCTAGCACAGCTGTGACTTCTGATAGGGAAGCCCGGAGGGGGAAAGAGAGACCAACACGGGGGAACTCACCTCACGAAAGTCTGAGTGGAGGAGTGGGTCAGAGATTCGCAGTTCAGGCCGGAGGTGTCTGGGCAGGAGGCCCCTGAGCGGGAGGTGAGGCTTGTGTGACTCAGTCACCTCCTGGGTTTCGGCACCAAGATGTAACGTTTGGAGATACCAAAAGAGGCACCAGACAAAGGGCCAGTACAAACCAAGCGTTTATTGGGGGAGAAACTCCCAGGTGAGGTCCCGTGGTCCTGGAAGATGGGCCAGGGGAGTTGCGCCCAAGGAGAGGTGGGCTTGGGTTTTTAAGGGTGCTGTATCTGGGAGGGTGTCAGGGGTGGCGGTGAAGTGGGGAGACAAAGCATCACATTCGTTGTGGGCTGGATGTGTCACATCTGGCCCTTCTCGGCAGCTGGTGGCAGGTTCCAGGAAGCATCAAGTGAGGTATGCGGATGTGGCTTTGGGGTGGAGGGGCGCATAGGGGATCGGTGAATGGAGGGGCAGATGGGGGAAGGTGGGTGCTGCTTCTCTCCAGACTTAACTCTGTAATACTTATGTTCTCTAGAAAAGAACCAACATTCAGGGGTGTGTTTTCCTGAACTGAATTCAATGGGTCACATCAGAAAACAATATCCCAACATCAGTGCTTTTTCCATAGTCAAGATATTTCGTGCTTGGATAGCATCATTATGACAGGTTACATTGTTGGTTTCACTGTAGGTGAAGTGGATGCTCTCACACCTCAAGTTTATGCGTGACCATCTGACATCTTTGTCCATATACAGAAAGAAATGACTGTGTCAGTTCAAAGACTAAACTTGAGAAGTTTGTGTGCCACTTGTACCGCTTATACCTCTCTAATTGCCAGGAAATAAATGTGCCCCAAGTAGCCCACATATCCAAGGAGAGTAAAAGACACCTGGACTAAACTCATCCCAGGTGATTTATAGATCTACGGCAAGATACAATACTGTCCCAGCTTCTACTTCCTGAAGCAGAGACATCAAGCAGAGACCAGCCTAGATCTGGCAAGCCCTGGCTCATCTGCAGATTAGTGAACCAAAATAAATTACCATTGTTTGAAGGCTCTGAGTTTTGGAATGATTTGCAACTCAGCAGTAGATTATAGAAAAAGTCATCAATAACAATCCAGTGCATACTGAGTTTTACTGAATCACTGTTTATGTCTTCAACCCCAATCCTCACAGTGTCAGATGAAGGTCAGATCCACACATCCTTCTCCGGGCTCTTCTGCCTCAGATCTGCTTCTGGATCTCTTCCAATTACTGAAAAGAGAACATGGCTCCACAAAATGAGTAAAAGTATGTGGCACAGAGCCATAAAATTCCATGCTTAGAACAAGAAACATAAATCCTAACAGACACAACTTTTGCAGAGACAAATCTCATTAAAAATAAGCACCATAATAAAATGTATTCCTTACAGAACATTTGGCTGCTCTGTCTACAATATTTGCATTCAAGTTACCGGTTTCTTCTCAGTTTGATATTCTAAATAAGGGGTATACATTTGCCTTATATGTGAGTAATTAAAGGGCTCTTTTAAGTTTTCCCAGATAAAAGAAAACGTATGCAAAGGATAATTCAAGAACTCACTGTCAAAAAGGCAGAAACATTTGTATTTTAAAATGTCCTTTGGAATCTTGGTTCAGACAATATGATACATCAAAAATAAGAAATCATGAAATAAGAGGAATCATATGTGTTATATAGTTATATATTTCACTTTTCCCACTTACTATATTATGACCATTTTTTCTTAACATTCAAATTTCATATAACACAATATTAATTGCTACATTATATATCATCAAATTAATATGCCATAATTTATCTAACAAGTTCTCTCTTTCTTTAAAGTTATTTCCAGATTCTTTTCTGTTATAAATAAATGTGCAAGTGAACATTTTTGTGTTTATATTTTTCATGGTTTATCTGATTACTTCATGCTAAATCTTAGAATTTGAATTATTTGGTGAAAATATTAAAATGGTTTTAAGGCTTCCAATTTTTTTAAGACTGTTATAAGACACTTCAACATTCTCAAAAATATATTAACTGATTGACAATATGTACTTGGCTATATGTGGTGACTCACACCAATTCCAGCACTTTAGAAGGCCGAGGTGGAAGGATTGCTTGAGCCCAGGAGTTTTAGACCAGCGTAGGTAGCATAGCAAGACCTTGTCTCTCCAACAAAAAAAATTAGCTGAGTGTGCTGGCATGCTCCTGTAGTCCAGCTACTCAAGAGGCTGAGGTTGAAGGATCACCTGTGCCCAGAAGTCCGAGGCTGTGGTGAGTCATGATTGTGCCACTGTACTTCAGCCTGAGTGACAGAGTGAGACCCTGATTTAAATATATATATATATAATTGTATGATATTTTCCTCCATTGAATGCCACTTATATAATATATAATACATATATAATATATAGAGAGACAAAGAGTAGTTAATCACTCAACATGTATGCTTCTACTAAAAGTCTTCATGAAGTCAAGGACTGTTTTCTCACCACTGTGGCCTAATTTCCTAAATAATACCTGAAAAAAATAGTGCTCCACAAATATATGTTTAATGAATAAATACAATACAAAATTTGTTTCTAACAGCTTATAAGACTGAAGTCTATTTTCTACTTCATATGATGTTTGAATAATTCTTAGTCATTTTGAGTTCTGTTTGTGTGAATTAACTGTATCACTGCCCTTCTCTGAGAGTTTTGACTAACATTGAAAATCTCCCCAGGGTGTTTAATGTAGAATTCAAAGGAAAGCCAGGTTCTTTTAGGGTTCATTGTGCCAGACATCAGTTTGAAAGGAAGCTTCAAAATGCCTGGATCCAACCTGATCTTAAAGTGACATCTAGACTGATCATCAATGGATCCACAAAACAACCAAGTTTGTAAAAATATGTGTGCAATTTTCTCAAACTCTCAGGAACATCCAGTAATTAATCCTGTAATGTCTGAAATGGTCTAGTAGCTCACTTACAACTAGATTTTTATGAGGGCTTTTAAAATTACCCCAATATACTTATTCATTTTTTGAATCAATATGTGGTCTGCACCTTACATTTTAACATCTATGAATATTTCCATATGGTGTACTATATGTTTTTATCTTGTCTATCTAGGAGATTCTAAGATAAGAAACTATAAGTCACCTCTGGAAGCTATATCTCTACCTCGTCTAGTGTTAGGCAGGTACGTGGAATATCATAATTTGAAAGTAATTATTGGAGTTATGTGTTACAGTTGATTTTTAGAATAAATGTTATATATGTTATTTTAAAAATATGTTTAGAAAGCTAAATGAGATCTTTGGTAAATAGAAAAATAGTAACTAGAACCAAGGGTTTTGCTTACAATAGACTATGGAAGTTAGGCTGACCGCATAATGGAATAACTAACTGTTTATTGTGCATATATATATATATATATATATATATAAAGTTGAAGGTGTTTGTAGAACCTTTTATTTTCAAACAAGACTTCCTAAATTAAGAACTACTGCACAGTCTAAACAAATGTCAGTTTTCAAAATGTGGTGACAACATTGTCGCACACAGAGGATGAGAAAAACTGGTCTATAAGAGAAAAATTTGTCAAAGTGTATAGTATGTTCAAAATGTCCCAGAGAAATTGAATTTTAAGAAACACTTTATGTAGAATAAAGTTACAAACAACTGCTTTATTTTTGTCTAGGGTTAGGAATTTTAATCTCATATTCAGTAAACAGATGAAAAACAAAACATGCTCCCTGAGAATACATGAGTATTTTAGTGTATACAAGCACAAGAGACTTCTGAGAAAAAGTTACCTGTATATAAGTTATTTTTAGCCATAATAATGATAATTCACTATCAGAAAAATTTGGTGGTATCTAATTTAGCATACATTTCTCAAGATAATGGAGTAGCTGATCTTGCCTGAACTCTGCGGGTTCAAATTTTTCTTCAACAGAAATTGTCATCCTTGTCTGGAAGCAGAGGATTAGCAGTACAGTGCCATCTCATGGTGATGGCAGAATCTCAAATACAAAAGTAGAAATATGCAGAAACACACAATATCTACTGAAACTTAATATCAGAACTGGCAAGCCATACTTCTATTACAGTCCAAAGCAATTTATATAATTAGTTCAGATTTTAAAAGTGGATAGATAGACCTTCTCTCTTTAATAGATTGCTTGCAAAATCCATTGACAAAGAATGTAGATTACAGAGTGATGAATAATTGGAGTTATTAATGAAATCTACCACAATCCACATAGTTTTTAAATTTCAGGTGTCCAGTTTCACAACCACTGGCCTAGAGTATCAGTCGACTGTTATAACCTACGGTATATATGAAAATTAATGATGCACTCTCAGAATAATTGAGCATTAAAAGTATTAATATTACAATATAATAGAAATATGCTTATTTTTTTTTGAGTTGGAATCTCACTCTGTCGCCCAGACTGGAGTGCAGTGGCCGCTCCCGGCCACTGCAGCCTCGACCTGCTGGGTTCCGGCGATCCTTCTGCCTCAGCCTTCCAAGTAGCCGGAATTACAGGCGCGCACTACCACACCTGGCTGATTTTTTTTTTATTTATTGTAGAGATGAGGTCTCGCTGCCCAGGCGGGTG
>NW_007223833.1:130752-145867 GCF_000164805.1 Carlito syrichta | reverse complement strand
ATCCACTCACCTCAGCCTCCCAAAGGCACGGGATTACAGGCTGAGCCACCGAGCCCGGTTTATGTTTTGTTTTTTAAAAATTTTTAAAATTCTCCTTCTTAAGATGATGAATTATAAAACTTGACCTTTTAATCTATTTTTATTTAACATATAAAGGTGTTCCTTTGTCCCCCCGAAGCAAATAATAGTAATTGTTATCTCTCTCTTCTGTTCATCTTCAATCTTTCATTCACACTTATTTTTTTACAGGTTAAAAATAAATGTTTGCAGTGAAACTGCTTACAATCGTGATGATGGTTGTAATAATTATTATAATGATTTAAATCAGGGATCAGCAAACTACAACTTCTGGGTCACTGCCTGTTTCTTTTCAATAAAGTTTTATTGAAACACAACACTAAAAGAAAAAAAAAGTTTTAAAAACATTAACTTGATCCAATTGTTCCCTTTGACTTTAAAGATGATTTAAATAACCGTTTTAAAGGAATATATTTGTCATTTGCAACAAATAAAAATAATAAAGTAAAGGAAACATTATTAGGTAAAAATAGAAAAAATATCTATGAAACATAAAAAAAATGCAGATAGTACTATGATCCGTGATTATCTGGTCAATGGGTAAACAGTAAGTATTTGATTTCTTCAGTCTCAATCTTTTGTTTTCTAATAATTAGAACTTCATTTTTTTATTGGATGACTAAACTGAATGATAATAGATATAGTCATCTGTCTGACTAACTTTGTTTAGTCTCTGTCATAAGTGTATTCTCAGTTGATATGATATTTTGGCTTTTTGTCATTTTATGGTTTAGTTTTTAGGGTGGTCATTGTCAGTCATTGTAATTGCCACTTTAATTATCTTATTCATAGCTGTGTTAATCTCTGCTCTAAAATATCCTACAATTCAGCAGGTTAGAAAGCATATCCAAAACTCTTCAACCTAATACTTAAGGCCATTTGCCAACATGCTTCTGACTAATATTTTCCATATGCTACAAATGACCTCTTATATCCACCCCTCTTCAATCATACAAGAATCTCTTAGGTCTCCCATTCATAAGTTACATTATGTCTTTGGGCTTTATTGCCAGAAATCTCATCCCCACCTTTTTCTCTTGATCTCTGCAGTCAGTTAGTTATTCAATACCCTGAATTCAGTTTTATTTGTAGAACTTCCCCAACTTTCACACAATTTTAGTTTCCTCTATGAATGGTAATTAGCACATTTTAAATATCTTTAACCATAAGCATAAGGAGTTATGACAACTAAATGTAATATGGTATCTTGGTATCCCGAAAGGGATCCTAGAAAAAACTGCAAAATCTAAAATTAGAATAAAGTATGAACTTTAATTAATAGCAATGCATCAATATCAGTTAATTGATTATGGCAAATGTACTATATAATGTAAGAAGATAATAATAGAGAAATTAAGCATATGGGTATAGGGTGTGTGGAGAGTCTTTAATATGCTTGTAATGTTTCTGTAAATATAAAACTGTTCTGAAATCAATTTTTTATGTAAATATACCTTGACTCTAAAGTCATACAACCACACAAGAAAAGTGGATTTCCATTTATTCAAAACTACCTCAAAATCAGTGTCATAAGAATGTACTTAATATCCAAGAGAGTGTTTCCTAGGTTTTCTTCTAGGATTTTATAGTTTTGGGTGTTACATTTAAGTCTTTGATCCATCTTGAGTTAATTTTTGTATATTGTGAGAGATGGGGATCTAGTTAATTCTTCTGCATATGGTTAGCCAATTTTCCCAGAACCATTTATTGAATAGTGTATCCTTTCCCCCATTGTTTATTTTTTTCAGAATTGTCAAAGACCAGTTGGCTGTAAGAATGTGGTTTTATTTGGGGGTTCTATATTCTGTTTAATTGGTCAATATGTCTATTCTTGTATCAGTACCAAGCTGTTTTAGTTACTAAAGCCTTACAAAATAATTTGACGTCAGGCAGTGTGATTTCTCCATAGTTGTTTTTTTTGCTTAGAATTGTTTTGGTTATTCAGACTCATTCTTGATTCCTTATAAACTTTAAGATTTTTTTTCTAGTTCTGTGAAAAACAAAGTTGCTATTTTGATTGGGATTGTATCGAATCTCTAGATTACTTTGGGCAATATGGTCATTTTAACAATATTGATTCTTCTAATACATGAATAAGGGATGTTTTTCCATTTGTGTCATCTATGATTTCTTTCATCAGTGTTTTGTGGTTCTCCTTGAACAGATAAATATTTAACTTCCTTAGTTAGGTATATTCCTAGGTATTTTATTATTTTGTAGCTAGTGTGATTGGGATTGAGCTCTTGATTTGGTTCTCAGTTTGAGCTTCATTGATGGACATTGGCCTAGGCAAATAGGCAAATAATTTATAGCAAAGACCCCAAAGGTAATTGGAACAAAAACTGTAATAGACAAATGCAACTAATTAAACTAAAAAGTTTCTGCACGGCAAAATAAATAATCAACACAGTGAACAGAAAACCTACTGAATCGGTGAAAATGTTTGCAAATTACACTTCAGACAAAGGGTTAATATCCAGAAACTATAACGAACTCAAACAACTCAACACGCACACAAATAATAATAATACAATAAATAGCTATATTTTAAAAAATGAGCAAATAACATGAATGGTCACTTTTCAAAAGAAGACTCACAAGTGGCCAACAAACATATGAAAAAATGCTTAACATCACTAATCATCAGAGAAATGCAAATTAAAACCACAATGAAGCTGGGCTCGGTGGCTCAGCCTGTAATCCCACGCCTTTGGGAGGCTGAGGTGAGTGGATTGCCCGAGCCCTCAGGTTCGAGACCCGCCTGGGCAGGGAGACCTCATCTCTACAATAAATTAAAAAAAAAATCAGCCGGGCGTGGTAGCGCATGCCTGTAATTCTGGCTACTTGGAAGGCTGAGGCAGAGGGATTGCCAGAGCCCAGAGAGTTGAGCCTGCAGTGGCCGGGAGCGGCCACTGCACCCCAGTCTGGGTGACAGAGACTTCAACTCAAAAACAACAACAAAAAAAACCAAAAACAAAAGCGATAACCACAATGGGATATCACCCCAAACCCGTCAAAATAGCTATTATTAGAAAGTCAAAGAACAAATGTTGGCATGGTTGCAGAGAAAAGGGAATGTTCAATCACTGTGGATGGGATTGTAAACTGGTTTAGCTTCTATGGAAAACAATATGGAGAGTTCTTAAAGAACTAAAAATTGAATTGCCATTTGACCCAGCAATCCCACTACTAAGGATCTACCCAAAAGAAAATATACCACTATATGATAAAAGGATACTTTTATTTGCATGCTCATTGTAGCACTATTTACATAGCAAATTCATGGAACCACCCTAAGTGCCTACTAAAAATTGACTGTATAAAGAACATATATTCTATGTATCATGGAATACTATGCAGCCGTAAAAAAGAATGAAGTCATATCCTTTGCAGCAGCATGGCTGGAGCTGGAGATCATTATGCTAAGTGAACTGACTCAGAAACAGAAAGCCAGACATTGCATGTGCTCACTCATATGTGAGAGCTAAATGTTCGGTCACAAAGGTGGAAATAATAGATACTAGGCACACTGATAAGGTTGGAGGTGAAGAGAGGGAATCAGGTTCAGAAATTGCTATTACCTATGGAGTACAACCTTCACTGTCTGGGGAATGGTCCGCCTGAGATCCAGTCCCCACCACTACGCAATATGTCCATGTAATGAATATGCACATACCTCCTGAATCTAAATAAAGAAAATAAAATAACTAAACCAGAGACAGTATGCTTTACAAATTAGACAGTACTTTAATTTTGTATATCTTTAGTAAGATATATTCTAAGAATAAAAATACTTCAAAATAAAAAAGAATGTACTTAATGTAGGTTTCTTAATGATTTTAAGTTTTCACTAAACTTATAAATACTTTTTTTCCTCTTTCAAGCACATCTTAAGGGCCTTTTAAACTTTTCTAAAAAGTTATTATCATATCACATTAATTTTGCATTTCAATAACTTCTATATAAAATTATTTAAAACATATTTTAAAAAAATATCGCACAATGCATTATAACTTTGGCTTGTAGATACATGAAAGTCCAAGGTTTTCAGTTATCTGTCATGGAATCAGTTTTGACATCATGTTTACACAGAAAACAATGGGGCAAAATACTTATGACTTTTCTGAATGGTCTAAGCCAAGATGTAATTTAATCCATATGTTTTCCACAAATGGTTCATCAATTATTGATTAGGCTTAATGAGTATGCTAATAAGCAGAACTCAAGTGGCTTCTTTAGCTCTTCTGTGCTTTCCAGATCCTCATAAATTTTTGAAATGGTGACTGCTGGAAATAGATTATGGATTGGTGCCAAGAAGCCATAATGCAGACCACATATGGTGTTCAAGGGCTGATGCTTGTCCTTTCAGGATAGTATCAAAAATGTACTTTGTGTGACATTTGTTCTCAAATGTAAATTAATTTATAAAATTTTCCCTTATGTACTTGCTATACATATTGCTTCATGTTCACAAAAGATAATAAAGTACAGATTTTATTCATGTTGAAGATTATATTGTGAAGGATCATTTTTGAGTCATATTGTCTTTAGAAAACAATTATGGAGACCCAGATTTTGAACTGAAACTCCTGTTGGCTGACTTCATTGTAAGTTTTACTATCATCAAAGTCCTAAAAATAATTTATGAAACTTGATTCATTTATCTCCACTCTCTAAATTAAACTGGGTTGAGTAATTTAACTTTTTTTAAACATGTTAATGCAGTCTGATTATTATTTCATCAGAAAAAAATTAAAGTGTAATTGTGTCTTGAACTTGTTAAAGAGAAACACAAAATATATTTAGAGCATAATTAAAGTATGTTTTTTTTGCAGGAGACAATGAGCTACAAACAGTTGTATTTACATATAATCAACCTTGAATAACATAGTCTTGAAATAATATGATTTCAAAGTCATTAAGATAGTTTATTAAGACAATTATTTGAACTTTGTTTTAGTATCTAAAATTAACATCTTGGTTAACTAAATTTTCTCTGAATGTATATCATAATAATAGTTTGTTACAATAATTGCAAATATACTGAAAAATTTTTATTCAACATCGTAGATGCTATTGTCATATTATGAAAGATATAGAACACTTCTTATTGTAACTTCAAATCTTTGTTGCTCAAAAATATCCAGAGAACTAAGTAAGAGGTATAATGACATTTTGCCACAATAATACTCTCCATCAAAATATAAAAATCTTTGTTTTAAGTATTTAGAGAAGACACCATTACAATAACATTACTGCTGAATATATATCATTGACAACCTACATAAAGAATACAATATAATAAGACATGATGCTAGTAAATGCTGAAATAAGCATCATTGTCTTTGTTTTGTCGTGTTACTTTTTAAAAAAGATAAAATTTCAAATTATTTCATTTCTTTACTACAGTACATACTGTTATTCTTGACATTAGTATCATGTCAAAGCTGTGAAAAAAAGAGTAAACCATATGAAACAAGTTAAAGAATAGAAATACTTCAACTGTGATTATTCAAGAGCAATAGTTTAGAATGATGTGTAAAAAGCTGATCAATTATTCAAGTAATTTCTAATAAAGAAATGAATAGGGATTTATACAAACCACTGAAACAGAATGTTTATCCTGATATTTTTTGCATTTGTCAATGCATTTTAAAACTAGATAGTCTTTACTAATTTATACTGATGTTTATTTCTTTTACTACTTTCTTTTGTTGAATACACTGATAGATAATCAAGCCAATAGTTTAACTCCCCTTAAAAAACTGCAGCCACCAGAAATATATCATTTTCCTCAAAATTGTGTTCAGTGTAGTTATTTAATATTAGCAGGAAGGACTCCTAAAGAAACATGTTTCACAATTAAATGATGACATAATTAAACTTGTGATTGAGAGCTAGCATGCTCGTTAGCTTCAGATTCTGTTTGCAATGCTATGATACTCTTTTCAGGTCTATTTATTTCTGTAACTTATCAATTTTAGTTGTAAGATATTTTACTTTCAAAAACATTAGTTCAGCTGGATTTGGTGGCTCAGGCTGTAACCCTGAGCTTTGGGCGGCTGAGGCGAGTGGATTGCCTGAGCCCGCGGGTTCGAGACCTGCCTGGGCAACTTGGTGAGACCTCATCTCTACAATAAATCAAAAAATTAGCTGGGCGTGGTAGGGCGTGCCTGTAGTTCCAGCTACTTGGAAGGCTGAGGCAGAAGGATCGCCGGAGCCCAGCAGGTCGAGGCTGCGGTGGCCGGGAATGGCCACTGCACTCCAGTCTGGGTGACAGAGAGAGACTCCAACTCAAAAAAAAAAAAAACATTAATTCTTTCACTCTCAAAAAAAACTTTAACAGAAAACCATAAACAATCATAGAAATAAATAGCAGGATTCTAATTTACATTTAACCTTTGTTTTAAATGATTAATGGATGCTATTTATGTAAACTATTTCTACAATGCAGCATGAAATGAAATTTAAATTGCAAATTTTACAGTGGTGTATTTTTGCAAGTGACCCTATCCCTATGAAGAAAAAGAAAAGAAAACCAATTTCACTTGTAATAAAGATGCTAATGTATTTCTTGTTTTAAAGTTATTTAAGTTGTGATTGTGTAAGAAACTTTTATTTCTAATGAACTTGAAAGAGATGCTCTGGAGGAAATTTGTCTTTAAAGAGAAAAATAACTTGATTTCTGCTCTACTCTCAACTCCAACAAAGGAACAACAAGTGGTTCATTGTGACTCAGGCCTGGGATCCTCTTCAACCAGGTTGAGGGCGGAGGGGATTTCTGTTTTGTTAGTCAGTGGAGCATTTGGTCAGACTGCCCTAGTATGACAAACAAAACAGATGATACTCTGGGAAGAACTGAGTTCCTGAGATCTGTAAACCTTTCAATGGGAACATTGACATCAGCCCCTTTCGGTGCACTTGATTTATTTGGTTTCCAAACATCCAAAGGGAGGCTAAAAGTGTGGCATGCTTGCCTTACTTTCAAAGTTTAGAAAGAATGAAAACCTTCTTCTGGTAGTGTAATAGTAGACTGAAAGCTAGTCAGCTGTCTACTGCCATACCACTCTGAACATGCTCTATCTTGTCTGAAAGTTGGTTAGCTACCTCAAGCCAGGCACATGGCAGAGAATGCTTTTCCTAGCATTACTCACAGGTCTACTGAAACTCAGCTTACACCTACACCCTGACATCAAACTATACACAGAGAATTAAAAGAATACCAGAAGGAACACAGGAAGAGAAACAGAACGTGAACAGGATTCACCCAAATAGAGCCAATGGGGAAGACAGAGCAACTTAAACATAAATAACGGTAGAAGAGCAATTTTAATAAATGAGACAAAAACAAAAGGATCCTTACTGAATAATTGGTGGCTGAAAAGAACAAGAAGTCTTTTTCATCACAGAGCAGGAATATGAAAGTATGGAAATCTTAGGATAGATTCATCTGAATGTTATAAGGTATAGAAAAAGAAAAAGAAACATGTCAGAGAGGAAACAATGAATAAGCAATACAAGAACATTTATTTGAGTTGAGAAAAGATCAAATTGGTATGTCTGTTTTATACCTACCCAATATGGAATTTACTTCTAAATAAATGAAACATATTTGTGGATCTGGCAGAACTGAGATAAATATCACTCATAATGCCATAGTATAAGGAAAATACCAGAATAAAGATTCAAGTCAAATAATAAATCAACAAGGAAAAGATCATGGAATGAAAGAAAAAATCAATAAGAAACACAATTGAGCAAGTAATGATATATGTGTGTATATAGAGAAACAGTGAAATGACAAGATCAAAAAATTCAATTGTATAAAATCAGAGCTTGTATTATTATAAAATCAATGAGAACAATATTTTTAGTCAATATTCAGGTTTTGAAACTAAAAGTATGCGAGTAGAAGATACATTATTTACAAATTTATCTATGTAACTTCAATACATCCCTTTAAGGTTTGAACAGCACCAATAGGAAAGATAAGCACAGTAAATTTAATATGTATAAAAGGACACACTCTATAATCATAGTTCAAAAAATTAGGAAAAATTTAAATTGGAAAGTTGGTCAAAATAAACTTTGATTTAGAAATTTGTAACTAATTCTTAGGCAATATTGTATTAAAATGTACTAAAATTGTTTAATCTTTAAATAAAATCTGTATATGAAACAGGTGAGACATAGGAAGGATATTTCTCAGATGAACAAGAAGACATTTAAAGCTATGTAACCTCACTAGTGAGAAAGTTCTTTAATGCTCATGTTAAGAAATGTATAGTGCTATTCACTTTACAAAAAATAAATAGCCAAAAGAATGTAGGAAAAGTAAGTTAATAAAATGTATAGACAAAATGAATTAAATAAAAATCTAAGAAATAGAAAGAATACATAAATCCAAAACTGCTCTTTCAAAAATACCAGGTTAATGGTTAAATATTTTAGCCTGACACCAAAAAGAAAGCAGAAAATACATAAGATTAAGAATGATTAATAATATATCATCACAGATATAAAAAATTAAACAAATACTAGCCATAATTTTATGACAAAGTTGAAGACCTTCAGATACCGATCATAAGCAATAAAAAGCTACTAAGTTTCCCCAAGAACAGTAACTTTATCACCTTCTGATGAGGAGGAGTCTGAATCTATCCTGGGAGATGCTGTTGCAGTTCAGTCTGGATAGATAGATCTTCGAAAAGCTGAACTGAGAGGGTAGTTCTTCAGAATCCCCAGAATCATTGCAATTCAATCCTCTAGCACAATGGTCCTCAATCCCACCTTACCCCCACTGCTGTATGGACCTGTGATGGTCAGTGGCCTGTTAGGAACCAAGCCACAGAGCAGGAGGTGGGCAGCCAGGAGTGGTGCTCCACTTTCTGTTAGATCAGCCGTGGCATTAGATTCTCATAGGAACATGAACCCTATTGTGAACTGCATTTGCGATGGATCTAGGTTACATTGTGTGCTCTTATGATAATCTAATGCCTGATGATTCTCAACTGCTCCCACCCTACCCTAGAAGAATTGTCTTCCATGAAACCGGTCCCCGATGGGGACTGCTGCTCTAGCAGAGAAGATTGCTGTACTCATGATGGACTATTTGCCAGGGTTCCTGATGAATACTAGCTAGCATATATTGGCTCCTATTAAATTTCAAAATGATAAAGGAGATGATGACAACATAAGTTACACTTAGTGTTACATATATACACACAATACATATAATTATTATGTGTATATGTTATGTATAATTGTATAATTCATATTGGGAATATATAATTTCATATATATACATACACATACTATATATATAAATTATATATGTGTATATCCAGTTTGAATTGTAACATCAGAGTGCTACTGGAAGAATCAACAATAATACAAAAGTTGTTTAGAAGTTTTACCATTTTGGAGAATTAAAAGCTATGCATTAAAATTAGTAAATTATCATCATATATCCTAAATATTTTTATTTTACTATTTTATTTAGCCCATGTACTTAAAACACATTTCTAACAAAAGTATATTGTTTATCACATGTATATATCACTAATAGTTTGCTGACATTCTGCTAAAATATCAAATTAGGTCAATCTCAGTTTCTTTAGCAATAACCATATTTTCCTATCCTTATCAAGCTATCTGATATAAAATAAGCATTAAATAACTCCTCACTGCATATGATTTCCTGTGACCCAAGTAAATCAGATAATGGACTCCTCTTGTGTTCCCTGCAGATACTTTCATTATATCAGGAAATCACATGTAACTAAAGTTATCATATACTCTTTTAATCACTAGATTAAAAGTGAGTATATTCTTTTAATCACTAGATTAAAAGAGTACATGAGAATATACTCACTTTTAATCACTAGATTAAAAGAGTATATGAGACAAAAATAAAGACTCACTGAGTGTGTGGTAATAAAAGACTAGTAAGAAAAAGCATATTATTGAGTGAACTTACTGAACAATTCATCTTAAAGACTATCAACTTTCAAAAATCTGGGTCTTACCAATTGATGCTATTTTAAACTGACTTTTTTTTAGAGATGGTGTTAAAAAATCTCAGCCAGTTGTAAAATCAAACTAATTATATGACTGTTGGTTAACATTTCTTTCACTATTTCAGGGACACTAGGACTTGGAGACTTTTCCAACTAATTAAATTACTATCTCTACACTTAATGGAAATGTTACTGAATAGCATGGATTTATTTTTTTTAGTCAAAAGCTTTGCTGCATGTACTTTTTAATATATTATCTTTCCTTAAATTTACAGAATTGTTCACAAGTTTGAAAGTGTTTTGACATCATATTTACATATCCAGAAACATCCTGGTTGGGCATGGCCTAATTTTAAGTCAGGATTGTATAGATTTGAGCAGACATAGGAAAAACTCATCTTGACTCTGAGAAGGAGATCTTCCCCACCTTAAAAAAAACTTTATATGCTAGAAACTTCTGTGTCATCTGAGTCAGAATGGAAGAAGAGAGTCTTAATATTGCAGTACCCAACACTTCAAAGACAGGAACCTGATTTCATAGGAAGAAACTGGGTGTAAACTTTAACAAAGAAATAAATGAAGACATACTAACATGAATTTCTTAAGCAGATGCGTTGAGGCTTCATCTGATGAAACAGAACTCAGACTTGTTATTCGACTAATTCCTCAAGTTACAGTTGAATTACATGTAGCAGGAGCCTTTGGTTGAGAAATTACTGCACCATAAACAAGGAAATAATAATTAGATATTATAACTTCCTAGGAGGAAGAGATGCTACAAAAGGTGTTCTTTTATATCAGTAAGCATGACAATACAATTAACCTGAAAGTACCTACCAGATGCATATAGTCTCTTTATCCCTGTACCAATGTTTATTTATTGTTATTATTGTTGTCCTAGCTTATTTTTAACCCTTTCTATTTCTGCTAATTCATTCTTGCTTTTCTTTTACCAAATTTGGAAAAACTAATTTCAACCCTCTGCTTACACACACATGTGTGCATGCACGCACACACACACAGAGACACAAACACACTTCTCTTTCTATTAGTGAACCACAAAATTTGTTCATATTTTTCAAAATCACTTTGTTGTAAAATCTCTAGGATTATTATTATCCTAGAAATTTATAATAATAATAATACCTAAATTGTATAATTATCATAGTCAATTGCTTTTTTAGTTCAATGCCCACACTGGTTCAAAGTTTGAAAATATGACATTATTTTATCTGTATGAGCTAAGGACTTTTTTAAGTTGGGAAGTTTGTAGGTTTATGCTTAAAATTATAAGGAGTAGGTGTTTATTATTAAATTTTATTTGCTTTTATTTCCACCCTTTCATAAGAGAGAAATTTTCTATAATTATAAAAGTATTGACTTTAGGCAGATGAGAGAAAGACAGATAAAGGACAGTTTTAAAATATTTCAAAGTATAGTAGGGACAAAATGGTTTATGAATATGTGACAAATATTAACCTTAAAATGTTAAATTGCTGGATGAAGTATAACCACTATAGTTTTAAATATACATCTATTTACATTCAAAATATTAAAAGGAAATCTTTAGGTGTCCCTCTCAAAAAACAAAAAACAAAACAAAACAAAATGATATGTAGCATGTACTGAACCTGTAAGTGGTCTAGGGTGTTGTACAAATACCAGGTTTTAAAATCCACATGGAAAATAGGAGCCAAAACCTTGGGGTTAAGGACACACACAAAGAGGCAATATCTTTAGTAAATCACTAAATAAACATCAGTGAAATAGTCTTTTTTTTTTTGAGTTAGAGTCTCACTCTGTCGCCCAGACTGGAGTGCAGTGGCCGCTCCCGGCCACCGCAGCCTCGACCTGCTGGGCTCCGGGGATCCTTCCGCCTCAGCCTTCCAAGTAGCTGGAACTACAGGCGCGCGCTACCTTGCCCGGCTAGTTTTTTTGATTTATTGTAGAGATGTGGTCTATGCCAAGTTGCCCAGGCGGGTCTCAAACCCTCGGACTCAGGCAATCCACTCACCTCCGCCTCCCAATGCGAGGGATTACAGGCTGAGTCACTGAGCCCGGCTTGTGAAATATTCTTATAGGAAAGGCATCAATAAGGAAAGTTGTATGTCATCTTGTATGTCAGCTATGTTTGAAAATTGGAAATAAAGATCCTTAATAAATTTGTAATTAAATATGGGGAACTCCAAACACAAACACTAAGGAAACCCTGGAGTCAGGTTGATGGTACATAGTGGCCCAGAGTACATAGAAAAAACTTATGGAAATCATTTTCTAGGAGACCATAATTTCTAACCAGGTCATTCATGACTTCTACTGTTTAAAAATCAGTCAAATATAAACTCACAATCTAAGTAAACTTTTTAAGAAAGGAAGAAAATGAACTATCATGAGGAGTAGCAACAAGAGCAGAATCCAATCCCAAAAGTCTTTCATAAAAGTAGATTTTTTTTTAAATGAGAATTTTTTTTCTCTTATAGAGAGGAAAGAGGCAACTGACATTTCTTCATCTCTTGAGCCTCCTTAAAAAGATAACTTTTGGGAATGTAAATGACTCTCTTCATGTACTAGGAAATCTCTGTCTCCAATTTGTAAGGCAGACATGTCTTTAAGATTGTGGATTTTATATCTCCAGGAAATGTAAACATTTACAACTAGGAGTTAATCTAGGAGCCCATTCTGTGATATAAAACCATTTGTTTCTTGAGGGGGTATAAGAAATTTTTCTTTCTTCTGTTTTGGTTTATAAATAATGAAAAAGTTCATTGCAATTCCATAGTCTGTTAAAGTTACCAGCATGCATGTAACCTGTTGCTCTTAATAAAAATGAATGGGGAAAAGAGTGTGGCACTAGGAAATGAGGAAGTAGATGGTGATTCCCACATACTAAGTATTTTTTGGCTCAACCTTCCCATCTGATTTTCAAAGTGGATGCCAACTCCCTCAGATCTAGAGAATCACTGCAAATTGCGTATAGGTACAGGACCCAATGATTTTTTTAAAAGTAGAACTGACAATAGCTAGGTTGTACTAGACCTCAGCAAGGACCAGACTGAAACTGAATTAAACAAAAACAAACAAAAAAACCTAACTTGGTACAATGGTCTCAATGTGTCCTTCCAAAAACTTGTATTTGAAATTCTATCCCCAAAGTGATACTGGGAAGTAGAACCTTGAGGAGGTGATTAAGTCATGAGAGAGGAACCCTAATTAATAGGATTAATAACCCAGAGAGCTGTCTTTCCTTCCTTCCTTGTTCTTGCCAACAAGAACACTGCCGTTGGCAACCTGGAAAAGGGACTTTACCAGAGCTAGACCACATTGGCACTCTGATCCTAGACTTCCAGCCTCCATAACTGTGAAAACTAAGTGTGTCAAACCAGTCTATGGTACTTTGTTGTAATAGCCAGAACTGACTATGACACCTGAATATCCGGATGCTTTCCAATGACTGGTGGGTCTATCGCTTTATATACCTGGCCTCCTTTGACCAACTTTGGCAACTCTGAAGGACAATCCCATCCTCAGAGTTCCTGTTGATGTTGCCTGCTTACTGTGACTGCTTTGCAATTCAACTTTTCCCTCTGGTCAATGATGCTTCTTTTCCTTCCCACCTCACCTTCTTTTCTCCTTACCTCTTACCTGTCACCCCCTGAAGTGTTGATCTTGAGAGTACTCTCAAATAAACTTCCTGCATGCTAATCTTCTTGCAGTCATTTTCACAAGAAACCAGAAACCTCACATTTTGCACAATTTGTGGGAACTTGGCCTATTAAAATGGTTGTGGTAGATTTGGCTATTTCCAAATAAGTTGCTAATTTAAAACCTTTTCAAATGTAAATCCCAAGATGCTCTTTTTGTAGAAATTGAGAAGACAATTTTAAAAGCTGTACTGGTACCAAAGGGTGAAAATTATCAAAGAAAAATTTAATGAAAATGAAAAGAAGATAAACCTTTGTGAATTGAGCATGCAATATCACCCAACTGTCAACAAATTCACTAAAGTATGCATTGAAACTTGATGTAATGAAGAAGAATTACAGATCAGTAGGAAAATAATAGTTATTCAATCAATGGTCTTAAGAACAACTGGTTTTCCACATGGGATTACAAAAGTAAACCCTACTTATACCTTAAAAAAAATTCAAGATGAATTGACCATAAATCTGAAAAACAAAACTTTAAAACTTTCGGGAATATGTAGGAAAATATATTATGATATTAGATGGGAAAGAATCTCTACATTGCAAAAAGTACCAGTTGTAGAAACAATTATTCAACTTGAATATAAACAATAGAAACTTTCTCTTTATTAAACTGTAGCATGCTAAATGCAATACAGTATCCTGGATTTAAAAAGCAGAGAAAAGACATTAGGGGAAATACTAATGAATTTTTTAAAAGCCCAGAGTTTAATTAATAGTAGTATAGCAATGTTGGTTTATAAGTTGTAGTGAACGCATCATATGTATGCATGATGTTCATGATAGAGGAAACTAGGTAAAAGGTATGTGCAAAGTCTGTACAGTCTTTGCAGCTGCTGAGTAAATCTAAAATTATCCCAAAGTAGAATTTTATTTTTTTAAATGATAGTAAAATGCAAAAACAAGTCACAAACTGGGATAAAAATCCTATAATACATATCAAAAATTATTTTGTGTTCATAATATATCATTGATAATGTACTTTTGCAAATCAATACAAAAAAATTGAAAAATTCACTACAGCTCAGCTTCACAATAGATGAATCTTAATAAAGGGCTACAGCTACATAATGTTGAGCACAAAGCAAATTGCAAAAAGTGTAAATATTAGTATAGATTTGAAATTTAAATTGATTTAAATTTAAATTTAAATTTGTCTAGAAAAACATTCTAATGAAATAAAATAATAAATACATAAGTGATAAACTAAGACTTTACAAGAAAAATATATATATTAGGCTCCAAATACTTTAGTAAATATTTATTTCCTAAACTTGATAATCTAAGCAAAATATACTTTTTTTTTTTTTTTTT
>NW_007223833.1:124779-130178 GCF_000164805.1 Carlito syrichta | reverse complement strand
CGACAGAGTGAGACTCCAACTAAAAAAAAAAATATATATATATTTTAGAGTCTTTCTTAGACAAATTTGGGCACAAATATAATTAACTGTTCTTTTTATTTGTTTGTTTGTTTGTTTATTTATTTATTTTTGTGATGGTTCCCGCTATATTGCCCAGTTGGTCTGGAATTTTTAGGCTAAGCATTTCTCCTGACTCTTTGACAAGGGAACAATGACAATGGAGTGGAGAAGGATCATTTTTCAACAACTGTTGCTGGACTAATTGGATACTCACATATATTTTTAAAAAGTGAATCTAAGCATAGACCTTTCACCTCCATCAAAATTAACTCAAGGTGAATCATAGACC
Organism: Carlito syrichta; assembly: GCF_000164805.1. Lineage (NCBI taxonomy): Eukaryota > Metazoa > Chordata > Mammalia > Primates > Tarsiidae > Carlito > Carlito syrichta. The sequence goes on along the minus strand of NW_007223833.1, from coordinate 129,829 downwards.
TAAATGTAAAATGCAAAACTATAAAACTTGTAGGAGATAACATGGGAACACTCTGTCTGATACTAAATTTGATGATAAATTTCTAGATGCAACTCCAAAAGCTTAAGCCATAAAAACTTAGACTTTATTTTCTCTGTGAAAAATTTTATCTGTGAAAGACATTGTTAAGAGAATTAAAAGGCAAGTCACAGAGTTGGAGGAAATATTTGCAAAACACATACCTTATTAAAGACTTATACCTAAAATATAATCACCATACTTTTAAAGCTCAACAATAATAAAACAAATTTTTTAGGGTAGGGAAACTATTCTATAGGATATGGTAATAGAATGATACATTATTTATGGGGCATTTGTCAAAACCATAGAACTGTATAACACAAAAATGAACCTTATTGTAAACTATGGACTTGACTTATAATAATGTGTTGATATTGGTTGATTATCTGCAGCAAATGTACTACACTAATGCAAGACGTTAATAACAGGACACTGTGTATAAGGGCTGATATATAGGAACTATTTTCTATCAACTAACTTTTTCTGTAAATCTAAAACTATTCTTTAAAAAGCTTTTGAGTTTAAAATGTGCCTTGAAACTGATTATACATATCTAAGAAAAACCTAAGGCTATCACTATAATTAAGTGTGAAAGTCTTTATGCTTTTCTTCTAAAATTGGGAAAATGTTCAGTATGACTGCTGTCTCCACTTGTCCTAAACTTTTGTTAGAGAGCCAGCAGGTACAATATAGCAAGAAAATTAAATTAAAGTAATACAGTTCAGAAAGGTGAAGCAAAACTATCTATATTTTAAGAAAAAATTATTTTTATGCAGAAATGAGTCTATTAACAGTCTAGCATAACAGAACTAAGAAATTATCTTAGTCAAATAATACAATAATTGAATTTCCAAGTATAAACAATAACCAATTGGACAGTGAAGTTAATATAGAAAGTTCAATTTACAATAATGCCAAAAAACAAGTCTTATAAATATAACCATATATGTATAAGTTTTTCAGGCTGAAAACTATAAGACACTGATAGGAGAAATCAAAGATAACCTAAATAAAGAGAACTATATCATATTTCTAGACTGGAAAAGTCAAAATTATTTAGATAATAATTGTCCTCAAGTTATTATATGAATTTATCATAATTTCAATGAAAATCTCAGCAGAATTTTTCATAGAAATTATCAAGTTGATTCTAAAATCTATAAGAAAAATCACAGGATCTTGAATAGCCAAAACAATTTTGCAAAAGAACGAAGTTGAAGTACTTACTCTACTTGATTTCAAGACTTTCTACTGTAATCAAGAGAGTTTGATGTTGGTGAAAAAAATTATACATATATCAATGGCACAAAATACAGCTTGGACATATATGTATATATATAGAAAAATCACGGGATCTTGAACAGTCAAAACAATTTTGCAAAAATATATACATATATTTGAACTATATATATAGTTCATTAATTCTTGAAAAAGATTCAAAAGTGATTCAATGTAGAAAAATTGTCTTTTCAATGAAGAATATTGAAACAACTGGACATTCATATTAAACAACAACAATAAACTTTAAGTCATACCTTGCAATACATAAAAATTTAAATGAATTATAAACCTAAGTAGTAAATCTAGAGTTATACAATTTCTGGACTATATCATGGAAGAAAAACTTTGCTATTTGAGTTAGAAAATGCTTCCTTAAATAGTACACAAAAACATAACTCATAAAAAAAATTTTACATATAATTTCATCAAAATAAAAACCTGATACTCAAGTGATTCTGCTGAGAAAATATAACAATAAGTTATGGGTTGAGAACAAAGTATGTATGAACTTGATGTAATTCCACTGAGATTTAAAGGCTCTTAAAAGTCAACCATAATAAAACGTTTTTGAAAAATTGGGCAAAAGATTTAGACTTTTACTTCACTCAAGGAGTTAGACATTTGGCCAGTAAGACAGATGAAAAGATGCTCACCAGCACTCTACACTAGGTGAATACAAATTCAAAAGGTGAAATTCTACTAAACACCTTTTAATATAATTATACTTTTTAAAACTGACATTTTTTAAAGTACTAATAGAAAATTGGTGGAATGACACTCTCTTACACTAATAGAAGGATTAGAAAACAGCACAGTCCCTTTCAAAAGCAGTTGTCAGTTTCTTATAATAGAGTAAAACAATCACTAATCCTAAAATACAGCAATCCCACTCCTAGATATTTGCACAAGACAATTGAAAACATGTTCATATAAGAATCTGTATAATATTTATAGTAGCATTATTCATAATTGCCAAATGCTCAAAATAACCCAAATGATTTTTTTTTTTTTTTAGCCTGATGTATACATTTATTTTTTAAATTAAGAAAAATTTTTTTTAAAGTTGTGGAGTACATTTCAGGATTAGGTATACAAATGTTTATCATGCAGGTACTCTTGCTGATGAGGTGTGTCCCCCCTCCCCAGTCAGATTGCCAATCTCGCCTCCCCCTCCCCACCCCTAGCAGTTTCCTGCAACTGTCAATCCATTTCTCATTGTATTACAATAATTGTTCAAGATCCACTTATGAATAAGAATATGTGATACTCAGTTCTTTGCTTCTGTGATAGATCACTCAGTATTACAGACTCTAAGTCCATCCAAGTTGCTGTGAAATTCATAATTTTTTCCTTTCTTATGGTTGTGTAATATTCCATCATGTATATGTAGTACATTTTTTTTCCAGTCCTCTTTCAATGGGCAGCATGGTTTTTGCTATTGTGAATAGTGATGCAATAAACATATGTGTGCAGGTATCATTTTCATAGAGTGATTTAAGTTCCTCTGGGTATATTCCCAGTAGGAGATTTGTGGGATCTTATGGAAGGTTGATTTTTAGATCTTTTAGGAATCGCCAAACTGTTTTCCACAGAGGTTGTATTAGTTTACTCTCCCACCAACAGTGTAGAAGTGTTCCCTTTCCTTCGCTTTCTCTCCAGCATCTGTTGTTTTTTGAGTTATTGATGGTGGCCATCCTGACTGGAGGTAGGTGGTATCTCAATGAGTTTTTAATTTGCATTTCTTTGATGACTAGTGAGTCTGAGCATTTTATCAGGTATCTGTTGGCTGTTTGTATGTCTTCTTTTGAGAAGTGTCTATTCATATATTTTGCACACTTTGTAATTGGGTTGTTTATTTTTTTCTTTACAGCACGTTTGAGTTCCTTATAGATACTAGATGTTAGGCCTTTGTCAGACATACAGTTGGCAAATGTTTTTCCCAGTCTGTGGGATGTCTACCTGCTCTCTTTATGGTTTCTTTGGCTTTGCAGAAGCTTGTCAGTTTAATGAGGTCCCACTTACCTATATCTCTTATGGCATGGGTACTTGGGGTTTGATCAGGAATTGGTTGCTAGTTCCAATTTCCATAAGGGTGTCTCATGAATTTTCTAAGGTTTTTATTGTTTGAGGTTTTATATTTAGTTCTTTGATCCATTTAGATTTGATTTTGTGTATGGGGATAGGTGGGAATCCTGTTTTAATCTTTTGCTTGTGGTCAGCCAGTTTTCCCAACATCATTTACTAAATAGGTTCTCCTCTCCCCAGTGGTTGGTGGTGGAGGCTTTGTCGAAGATGAGTTGGTTGAGAAATTGAGGTTTTGCTTATGGAATCTCTATCCTGTTCCATTGGTCTATATGTCTGTTTTTTTACCAATACCAGACTGTTTTTATTATTGTAGCTTTATAATAAAGTTTAAAGTCTGGAAGTGTGATAACTAGTTTATTTTGTTGTTGTTGTTTTTGTTTTGTTTTGTTTTTGTTGAGGATTGTTTTAGTTATTTGTCAGTTTATGTTTCCATATGAATTTCTGTATTGTCATTTCCAGGTCTGAGAAGAATGCAGCTGGTACTTTAATGTGTATTGCATTAAATCTGTAGATTGCCTTGGGTAGGATGGACATTTTAACAATGTCTATTATTCCAATCCATGAGCATGGAATATTTTTCCATTTGTTTGTGTCATCTTTGATTTCTTTGAGTAGTGTTTTGCAGTTTTTGTTGTCAAGGTCTTTCACGTATCTGGCTAGGAAGATGTCAAGGTATTTGATTTTTTTGTGGCTATTGTGAATGGAATTGTGCTTTTTATTTGTGTTTCTGTTTGTTTATTGTTGGTGTATAGAAATGCAATTGTATTTTGCACACATTAATTTTATTTCCTGAGACTTTATCAAAGTCTTTTATCAGTGCAAGGAGATTTTTGACAGGTTTTCTCTAATTTTTGAGCTATGGAATTATGTTGTCTGCAAAGAGGGATAACTTGACTTCTTTTCCTATTTGGATATCCCTGATCTCCTTCTCTTATCTGATTGCTCTAGCTAGGACCTTCAAAACTATGTTGAAAAGGAAGGGTGAGAGTGAACATCCTTGTCTTGTTCCAGTTTTCAGGAGAAATGGTTCAAATTTCTGTCTCTTTGGCTGTATGCTGGCTGTGTGTTTCTCGTAGATGGCTCTTACTATTTTGAGGTATATTTCATCTATGCCTGGACCTTCAAGGGTTTTTTCCAAGAAGCAGTGCTGGATTTTATCAAAAGCTTTTTCCATGTCTAATGATATAGTCTAGTGGTTTTTGTCTTTACATCTGTTGATGTATTTCATTACGTTTATGGTCTTTTGAATGTTGAATCAGTCCTGCATCCCAGGGATGAAGCCTACTTGGCCATGGTGGATGATTTTTGTTATGTGTTGTTGTATCAGATTTGCTAGGATCTTGTTGAGAATTTTAGCATCTATATTCATCAAGAATATTGGCCTGTAGTTCTCTTTCTTTGTTGGATCTTTACCTGGTTTGGCTTCATAAAATGAAGTTCAATTGTCTGGAATACTTTAAATAGGATTGGTATCAGTTAATCCTTGTATGTTTTATAGAATTCTGCTGGAAAGTCATCTGGTCCAGGGATTTTTTTGGTAGATAGTTTTCTTATGACATAGTCAATTTTTTTTTTTTTTTGAGTTGGAGTCTCACTCTGTTGCCCAGACTGGAGTGCAGTGGCC
>NW_007223833.1:122230-124759 GCF_000164805.1 Carlito syrichta | reverse complement strand
AGTGCAGTGGCCACTCCCGGCCACCGCAGCCTTGACCTGCTGGGCTCTGGGGATCCTTCCACCTCAGCCTTCCAAGTAGCTGGAATTACAGGCGCATGCTACCACAACCAGCTGATTTTTTGATTTATTGTAGAGATGACATGACATAGTCAATTTTCTGGATTGTTATTGGTCAGTGTCTCAGTTTCTTCTTCTTTCAACCTGGGGAGGTTGTGTGATGTCAAAAAGTCCTCCATTTCCTTTAAGTTTTCAAGTTTGTTTCCATACAAGTGTAAATAGTAGTCTCTGATAAACTTTTGCATGTATTTCTTCGAGGTCAGTTGTGACTTGATCTTTTGCATTTCTGATTGTGTTCATTTGGGCTTTTTCTTGGTCAGTTTAGCTAGGCATCCATCTTATTTATTTATCCTTTCAAAGAACCAGCTTTTGTTTTGTTGATTTTTTGTATTATCTTTTTGTCTTCTCTGTCCCAAATTTGGACTTTTATTTCAGTGATCTGAATTCTTCTTGAAGATAGGGTTTTGGTGGTCTTGCTTTTCCAGCTTCCTTAGGTGATTTGTTAGTCTGTTAACTTTCGATCTTCCATTTTCTTCATGTGTGTTCACAGAGATATGAATTCCCTTCTTAGTACAGATTTCATGGCATCTCAGAGGTTTTGGTAAGATGTTTCTTCATTTTCATTTGTTTCCAGGTATCTTTTAATCTCTGTTTTGATTTCCATGTTGACCCAGGCATTGTTTAGCATCATGCTATTTAGTGTCCATGTCCTTGTGGGTTTTGGGGGAACTTTATTGGTGTTGATATTTATTTTTATTCACTGTGGTCTGAGAAGGTTCATGGCAGTATTTCAGTCATATGGAGTTTGTTTATGCTTGATTTATGGCCGAGGATGTGGTCGATCTTAGAGTATATTCCATGTGGTGATGAGTAGAATGTATATTCCATGGTTGTTGGGTGGAGTGTTCTATAGGTATCAATTTAGTCCATTTGATTAAGCATAATATTGAGTTTCCAGATCTGCTTGCCAATTTTTTGTCTTGATGATCTGTCTAGTAACCCAAATTATTTTCAATAGATGTATAGCCAAACTATAGTATATTCATTAAATGGAATACTACTCTGCAATAAAAAATTAACAATTACTGATAAAAGTAAATGCATGTATAAATCTCAAATGCATTGTGCTAAGTGAAAGAAGTCAGAATCATATTAGTTACATATTATATGACTGTATTTATATGACATTCTGGTAAAGGCAAAATTAGAGAGATAGAAAAGAAACAGGTCAGAAATTTTCAAGGACTTGTGAGTATAGGAGATTGACAACAAAGTGTCTTGAAGTAATTTTTGGTGGTGTTGGAAATTTTCTTTATTTTGACTTTAAAGCTGATTAAATTATGTATTTGTACAAGTTTTAATGTATGCATATTATATCTCAATAATCCCGAACTTAAAAAAACAATCTTATCTGTTCAATTAGCTTTTCCTTCTCCGGTATGAATATATATTTTTCCTTTAATAGCCTTTGAATTCTTCTTGTATTTTTGTTGTTGTTGTTGTTTTGGTTTAGGTTTTTGTTTGCTTTCTTTATTTGTTTATTTGTTTTGGTGGGGAAAACATCTTTCTTTCCCAAAAGGATAAGATCTAAACCCATTGTGTACTACTGTGGGGAACTTGGGCGTGAGATGGAGTCTTGCAGGTACCCCTGTTTCCCTGTCTTCCAGTCATTGCCGTCCTTCAGTTTATATCATTCCTGAGGTGTTGAGCATATATTTGAGAAGGCTCAGAGATCAGTCTGCCTGCTCTTCTAACTGCTTTATTTTTACACACTAATGGGTATTGAAGAATATAATGATATTATCTATACACTTTGGTGTGGTTTCCCTTTTTATATCTACCATGTGCTGTTGTGGCGGGAATTCTACCTTTTGAACAGTGGGAGTATACCATAATGTCCAGAGAAGGAGAATTGCTAGGCTTTTTGAGTTCTTTTTATTTTTTTCATCATAATTCTTTTTTCTTTTGAGAGGGCAGGCAGGTTTATATGGACTGTGATCTCTTTATTATCTGTTTATTTTTGCAAGTAAAATGAAACAGGTACCCCCCTGTTCTGAATTGTTTGCCCAAGGAATAATAGGCTAAGCATAAAATGTACTAGTTACTCTATGGGCATTTCTAAAATCTTAAATCCAGAGATAAAAATGCAGAGAAAATGCAAAAATTCTTTTTGGGCAAACCTAATAGGTGTTTATTATTTCTTTTACATGTAAGAAAGTATACTGTATATTTTCTTCAGTTTAGTTTTTTAAAAATTATCTATGTAATAGGTATTAGTCCAGTAGTTTTAATACTTTGGATATCTTAAAAGTTTTCCCAGTTTGATTAAAAATATAATTCCAGCCGGGCTCAGTGGCTCAGCCTGTAATCCCGCGCCTTTGGGAGGCTGAGGTGAGTGGATTGCCTGAGCCTGTGGGTTCGAGACCCGCCTGGACAACTTGATGAGACTTCATCTCTACAATAAATAAAAAA
>NW_007223833.1:64021-122210 GCF_000164805.1 Carlito syrichta | reverse complement strand
GCAGGTCGAGGCTGCAGTGGCCAGGAGCAGCCACTGCGCTCCAGTCTGGGTGACAGAGTAAGACTCCAACTTAAATAATAATAATAATAATAATAATAATAATTCATTGTTGGTGAGAAGTGGCCTGCAGTCTTTTAATAAGGGTAGGAGACAGATTGATTACATAAGTGATTTCAGGGAATTTATTTTTGCCTAAATATGATTATGCCAGGAAATACTCTAATCACGTGCACTAGAATATTTCATACTTATCATTAAGATGAGGTTCTTTTAAGCTATATTTCTTTCAGTTCACTTATTTGTAATTTTTTATATCACATTGTGGTTTTAGAAATGTACATTATTTACTGCATTTTAGGATGCATTTAATAATAAGTTATAGGCAAAAGGTAAGGCCCTTGTATTTAATTCTTCTGAAAACCAATTTACTTTTCTCAAAACTTTAATACAATTTGCAAAAGGGTATAACAAGAATATTAAAATAAGGAAGACATATTTTGGAATAGACCATTTGAAAAGAAAGTAGTAGCTTTTGATCATATTTATTGAACATATACTCTATCCTAATAATATTGTTTAAGCGGAGTGCAAAAATGAGTTTGTACTTCTACAACTGATTCATTATAATATTACCAGATTTAGTTAGCCTTTTTTGTCTGGAACATTGCTATTTAATATACTATTGCTATTGAGTCTCTTCCTTATCTTTTGTAAACATAGAAACAGAATACATTTTTCATGAATCTTCAGAGAGAAGATATGACACTGCAGGCTCCAATACGTCCAAAATTTTTCAAACAAAGTTTATTTCATAAACTACCTAATTTAAGTAAATTTGTTTCTCTTTTAAATAAATACCATACAAATCTCCTCAAGCAGTTTTATATGCTTATGTCTGATAAGAAACAGAACAATGTACAAATCATGAATTCAAACAATCACTGTGTGGGTCAAGAATAAAACATCAGCAGCACATTCCAGGTTACCCTCTTGTCTCCTTCCAACCACCACCCTTCTCATTTCCAAAATGACTGATAGCATCAGTTTTGCCAGTGTTTGGAATTTATATAAATGAGATTGCACAAAATGCACCCTTTTGTGTCTATTTTCTTTCATGCATTACTATGCCATTTTATTAATTCATGTTATATAAGAAAAAATAGTTCATTTATTTTCATTTCTGTTTGGTATTCCATTGTATGAGTACAATGTGTTTATTTTGAATATAGCTCATGGACATTTGTGCCGTTTCCAAGATAGTTATATTATTTTTGATGTTGTCTTATACATTTTTGTATGTATCTTCATTGTGTTTATGTTTTGGATATATAGCTAGGAGTGGAATTACTGGTTAGTGGATAGATTATGTGTTTTAATTTTAGCAGATACTATACAAAAGTTTTTCAAATAAATTGTATCAAAGTAGCTTCTCATCAGAAATGTGTAAGAGATCCAGGTTTTTCTAGATCTTTGAGAATAATTGCTGCTAGGCCTTTTAATTTTGTCATATTTGCAAATTTGTTTCAGTCTTTCATTGCTATTGAAATTTTAAATTTTTCTGATTATTTCTGTGATTGAACACGTTTTCATATATTTATCAATCATATGGATCTTCATTTGGAAGTGCCTGTTTAACTTTTGTACATTTATACTATTTTCATTTGTCTCTCTTTTTTATGTTATGGTTTTGGTAAATGTTCTAATTATGAAGCTTTTGTCAATAATATACGCTGCAAATACCCTCTCACACTATGTGATTTGTCTTTTCATTTTTCATAAGACTTAATTTGACTGAAAGAAATGTTTATTTTGTTGTAAGTCAATTTATCAATTCTTTTTTTTTTTTTTCCAGTTGGACCTTTCTCAATCCTGTTTAATTAATCTGTAGTAACACAAAGGTGACAAAGCTATTCTCTTGTATTATTCTTTAATGCAGATGTTGTCAAAATTTTTTTGTAAAGAGCCAGATGATAAATGTTTTGGCTTTTCAGGTCACACAGTCCCTGCTGCACCTACTCAAGGTTGTCATTATAGCCCAAAAGCTGCCAGTGGACGTTATCTGCAATATCCACATGGCTCTGTTCCAATAAGTCTTTATTTATAGAAACTGAAATTTGAACTTTATGTAATTTTCACATACCATTAAATGCTATTCTTTTAAAATTTTGTTTAACTATTTAAAAAGGTAAAAACCATTCTTAACTCACAGAATGAGTTTTACAAAACAAGAAGTAAAGTAAGCATGGTTTTGCGTAAGAGTCATAACTTAATCCTTTTCCATAGGATTGAATGTTCTCTTTCACATTTATATTTATAATCTACTTGACATTGACTTTTTGTGTATTATGTGAGGTAGAGGGGTCAAAAAAATGAGGGATATTTATACCCAATTGTTCTAACTACATTTATGGACAATTTGTCTCTGTTCTACTGTGCCACCTTTGATGAAAATCAATCATATATGTGTGGTTATGATTTCTAAATTCTCTACTTTGTTCCATTGTTCTATATGTTCATACTTGGCATCAGACCACTCTTTCTAAATTGTTCATTAGAATTCTGAATATCTCCCTTTGTCCTTCTTCAAGATTGTTCCTGTGATTATCAGCCTTTTAATTTCCAAATTCATTTTAGGAATTATTTCTTTCTAAAAATTTACTGTGTGTTTTTTTTGCAGACATTATATTGCATTTAAAGCTCCATTTGGGAACTAAGCCTTCAAACCTATAAGCATAATACATAACTCCATCTCTTTAGATCCTCTTCCATTCTACTAAATACATTCATTGCTTTAATATAAAGATATTGTACAATTTTTAGTAAGGTTTATTACTCAATAGTTGACGATTTTTGATGATATTATGAAAAATGTATTTTAAATTCATTTAAATGCTTCTGGTATATGGAATATGTATGTATGTATGATGCTGCCTTTGTCCCTTTTGAGCTACTGTAATAGAATGTCAGAGACTGAGTAATTTATAATGAACAGAAATTTATTTGGCTTGTAGTTCTAGAGTTGGGGAAGCCCAAGACTGAGGGGTCCCATATGGTCAGGGTCTTCTTGCTGCATCATAACATGGTGGAAGGCATCACGTGTTGTGGGGGGAAACAGGGGAATGGGATCAAACTCTTTTTATTTTTGTTTAATTGTATTTTAAAGAAATACAATTCAGGGTTAGGTATACAAATAATCACTGTACAGGTAAAGTTTGGACCTCACTTTGGTCCCCACTTCACCTGGTTTGAGATCAGGCACCCTTATTGATGAAGTGTTCCCCTCCTCCCCTAGCAGTTTCCCATGACTGCCAGTCCCTTTATGGTATTGTGATAATTGTTCAGGGTCCATTCATTCTTTTATAAGGAGCCTATTCTCACCACAGCAAACCCTTTTCCAGGATAACAGCATTAATTTATTGATAAAGGTAGAGTCCTCATGACCTTATCACCTCTTAAAATGCCCCATCTTGAACACTGTTGCATTAGAAATTTAGTTTCCAATATCTGACCTTTGGGAAACACATTCAAACCATAGTGGTTATGTGGCTATGTACTCATATGTGTGTATGTACATATATGTATGCATGCATGCTCTTCCACTCACGATGGTGTAACATTCTCCAATAAACTCAACATACATTTAAAATATCATACAGTGGACTTCCTGGGCGAAACCCCCTGAAACACACCAAATGCTTATCACTTTCATACCATCATAAAGTAAAAAAATTACTAAGTCAAACTATCATAAGTTGAGTATCATCTTTGTGTGTATGTGAAGAGAGAGAGAGACTTATTTCTGTCAGCAATTTTACATTTGTTTATATACATAGTAATGTCATCTGCAAATAATTACAATTTTAGTGATTTTTTTCTAATCCTTGACTCTAATTTTCATACCTTGTTTCACTGACTAGAATCTGTCCTTTAATATGGCATTAAAGGTAGAATAATAAATATCTTTCATCTCATGGAAATATTTTGCTATTTCACAATATTTTGGTATTTCACAATAACTTCTAAGGTAGATACTCATAATAAGAAAAAGGGGGGTAACTACTTTGGGTACCCTCCCACCCACTGTGAGGGGTTTTCTGTCCTCTCAGTAAATCCTGCTTTCTCACTTAAAAAAAAAAAAAAAAGGAAGTTTACTTCTATTTCTATTTTGCTTAAAATTTTTGCATAAAGAATTTGTTAAATCTTACCAAATGCTTTTTATATGTATTAAGATAATTGCTTTATTTTCTCCTTTACTCTGTGAATATGGTGAATTGCAGTGATTGACTTTTTGGCTAACAGAGGCTAAGTTTTTGCAACAAACTAAATTTGATTTTTGTGTACTATTCCTTTTTTTTTTTTTTTAACTAATATCAGTGGATTTGTTTAAATAATATTTTGTTTAGGATTTTGGCATCTGTGTTCATCAGAAAACATTAGTCTACAATTTGCCTTTATTGAAATGCCCTTGTAAGTTTTGCTATCAAGATCATGACAGTTTCATAAAAGGAGTTGTGAAGTGAGTCTCTCTTTTTATTGCCTGTATGAATGTTTGCAAAGTTAATATTAATTGTTCTCTAAAAGTCTGGAAAAATTAGCCAGTGGAACTAGTTGAACCTTAGATTTTTCTGTGAAAGACTTTCAATACTGACTTCATATTTTGATAGGATTAATCCTTGAGATAGGATATTCTTGGATATTTTTTGATATAGCCTGATTTAGACTTCTGTCTCTGACATCAGTTTCGGTAAGTTGGGTCTTTGTATCTGTCCATTTTATATAAAACGTCAAGTTCATGGGAAATATTTATTTCAATATTTATTTTCTTTCCACTTTATTTGGTTTTAATTTTCTGTTATTTTTCTAATGTTTTGGAATAAATATCTAAACTTATGATTTTGAACCTTTCTTCTTTTTAATATAAATGTTTAATGTTTTAAATTACTCACTAAGTATGCTATACTTGAATCCAACTAAGTTTGGTATATTTGTTTATTTCCCTTATGTATTATGTATCATTTTCTTTCTCTGTGTATTTCAATCTGTTTACAGTCATTCCTCCATATCAATGGGAGATTGATTCTATGACCCTACAAATACCAAAACTCATAAGTGCCCAGGTTCCATATATAAAATGACATAGTATTTGCATGTAACCTATACACATTCTCCTCTATACTTTATCTCCAGATAAACTTATAATGCCTAATACAATGTAAATGCTATGTAAATTACTGTTGCATTGCATTTTTTAGGAAACGATGACAAAAAAACAGTCTGTACATGCTTAGTACCAACACAACCATCTCTTTTTTAAAGAAATATTTTTGATCCATGGTTGGTTGAACGCATAGATGTGGAATCCACAGAGGGTTAACTGTATTTGCCACTAACCCACCTTCCTCTTTATTAATCTCTGTGATAGGCAATCACATGCAGTGGAAAGGCTTACTAATAAAACAAATAATATGACTAATTAAACTACATGTATTAGTCAATCCATTAGATTGTCTTTTCTATGAGATGGCTGCAATTTATAGATTTATATCAATACCTTCTTATGAGTTAAGCTTTACTGTTGTGATCAAAATAAAAGCGCAAAACTCTAAAACCTTAACATTTTGTTAAAATATATGTTACAGTGCTCAAGTTACATCATCATTATGAGGACCTATCATAAAATTTCAAAATGGGTTTATTTTTAGTGGACAATAAAAAGGAATATGCAAGTAGGTATGATGTAGCACAGTGAAAACAGAATACTTTACAAATTGCTTTTCTATTACCATTCTGACAGTTTAAAAAAATTCACTCCATTGCTTCAGTATTGTGGTTACTGATACAAGTGTGCACGTGTTAACTTAGCTGAGTACTTGGGATGATGAGTAAAATTCATTTGAAATGCAGGCGCAATTTTATGACTCAAAGGCTTAAAGTTTCTAAAAGTATTGGTCACAGAACATGGCTTGATTTTACAATCTTTGCACACAGAATTCTTTCAACAGAGTCAACAATGTGAATTTGAATGTTAATAGGATGCATGGTCAGGGAAGTTTTTAAAGCAATATAATGAGTTCTTTTGGCACAAGTTGTTGAAGTCATAGCTTTGAATTTTTCCACTCCTATGCTAGAAATATGCAGAAGGGAGATCCAATGTATATAAATTCATTTGGACCTTCACAAGATGTTCAAATCTTTTAGTTAGATGAATTTTTACCTACTTACGTTGTCTGTGTATTATGTTTACAACATTACATCTATTGGGAAAAGCAAAAATATATATATATATATATGCTCTTTGAGAAAGCACAAATTTATGTACAAATAATTCATACCTGTAGACATATAAGAGAAATAAAAAATACTGAACCAAGGAAACACTAATTTATTTGGTATTTTTCCTATAACAGATAAAACTGGTAGAACACTTAAATATTAATTTTAATAACTTATTGGACATCTAGTGTTTTTATAATTTTAACATATTATTTTCAAAATTCACACAGAGAAGTATAGTGGCATGCTATATAATCTTTCAATGAGCTAGGTTTGGCTTTTGCATACTACAATTTTGACTTTGGCCCTATTTTTTTTGAGTCAAGTGTCTTTTTTTTATATTTACATGGTATGTAGAAGTCCTTGTGCAATGTTTACTCATACTTCTTTTTCTTGTTAAACACATTTATAGTCTAGTTACCACCTTAGGACAGAAAGAGCCATTCAGATTCTGTTTTTTATTTTAGTTGCCTTTTTTTTTGGTTTTCCTGCTCTCTCTCTCTCTCTCTCAATATATATATACACACACACACACACAATTGTGTGTATATATATATACAATATTTGCATACAGAATTATTTCAATAGAGTTCAGTAGGTTTGAATGTGAACAGGATGCATGATCAGTGAAGTTTTTAAAGCAATATAGTGACTCCTTATACTACTTATATACATATATATATATTAAGACTTAGAAAACAGTTGAATTCATGTTGAATAAATGGACACTTACTGGATTGAAGCAAGGTTTAATTTATAATTAGTTTTGCTATTTCCATGTTTCCATTACTATATGGTTATGTGGAAGGATAATGTCTTAGGCCATTTTTACTTCTACAAAAAAACCCTGTGACTCAGTAATTTATAAAGAACAGATATTTATTTTCTTACCATTCTAAAGACTGAGAAGTCCAAGATCAAGATACCAGTATTAAGTGTCTGGTGAAGACCCTCTTGCAGCATCCTCACATGGTAGAAGGTCTCTTCACATGGCAGAAAATAGAAGGGCAAACCTAGTTGCCCTTATCCCTTGTATAAGGTTGGCAGTCCCAGAGCTTCACCCTTATAAGTGAATTATCTTCTATAGCCCCCATGTTTTAATACTATTGTATTGCTGGGCTCGGTGGATTAGCCTATAATCCCGCGCCTTTGGGAGGCTGAGGTGAGTGGACTGCCTGAGCCCATGGGTTCGAGACCCACCTGGGCAACTTGGTGAGACCTCATCTCTACAATAAATCAAAAATTAGCTGGGCGTGGTAGCGCGCGCCTGTAGTTCTAGCTACTTGGAAGGTTGAGGCGGAAGGATTGCTGGAGCCCAGCAGGTGGAGGCTGTGGTGGTCGGGAGCAGCCACTGAACTCCAGTCTGGACGATAGAGTGAAACTCCAACTCGAAAAAAAAAAATACTATTGCTTTTAGCGTTAAGGTCAACATGAATTTAAGGGGGGAACAAACCACAGCAAGTACTGCATTAAATCAAGACAGAGAGTATGCATTTGGCTATTTGCACTGTCAGCTTAAGTCAGAATGTCTATGAGGCCAGGTGAGAAAGAAAGCCAAGAAGGGTACGGAAACCTAGTGGCATCCTAACTGACTATGAATAAAACCTAAGCCTGATCAATGGCATTTTCTGTGCTAGGATTAAATTTCCTTGTATTTGCACTTTCAAGAGGAGAATATTAAATGAAGATAGAAAAATACTTAAGAATCAGAGCAGTGTACTTTGCTGTGGGACAGAGATGGTTTATGAGATCTCATCATAATTTAGATAATAATTATAAATAACATTTTTATACTCGTTATAAAACTAGCACTTTTTTGACTAGTTTTGTTAGATACTATTAATATACTCACTTAATAGATGAACATAACTTGCACCAGGGGATTTACTACTTGCTCATGTAGTAATACCAGGCTGATATGTAGATACCTCAAGACTGTGGATTTCTTTGGCTAGGACACTAACAGCATGCAGAATTTAGAATCTTATTCCCTCCTATCCCTTCTCTCTGTTCCCTATATGCATAGCTGCAAATGAGTTTGAAAAGGAATTCTCCAAGGTTCATGCTCCTCTTTCTATGGCTTTGAATCTCCAGTCTCATCTAGTTTTTCTGATAACTTCTGTCCTGTTGCTTTGTGCCTGGCTGCTTCTTCTCAGCCTAGTTATTTCTGCTTGATGGTTTTTGCTAGATAATCTTACTACTCTTTGCTTTTGATTCCACCATAAGCCTCTTGTGTTGGTACCTCAGCTTAACAAATGACTTCCTTATTGTCCAGGTTGGAGAGTGAAGATAGACCAAAAACAGGAAAGAAGAAGAAAGAGGACCTTTTTGAACTAATATTTTGATAAGATTAATTTTAAAAATATAAAATGAACTGTGGGTTAATAAACTGGAAGTATAAGATAGAACATTCAGAGATTATCATATTAGAAATTTAAGATTCCAGAGCAGGAATAATTCTGGGTGGTAATGTAAACCAAAACATGGCATTGGAAATAAATAACTGAACTGGCATTGTAATTTTGGGACTACATTAGTGTCCTAAAAATAGACACAGATATAACAGTAAATCTTAGTCAGTGTTTGAATTTTAAAGAAGTCAAGTAGACAAGCTAGTGTATTTTTTTTTAATGGAAGAATTCACCCAATGATTGGGAAGCAACAATCAGAGGGAAGATGATATATCCAGCTGGCACAGCACTAAAGGAAGAAATGTATTGTTTCGTTCTGTTTTATTGTGATATGTATGTTTGCAAACATTTGCTAAAAAAATTCAAACTGGCAGCCGGGCTCGGTGGCTCAGCCTGTCATCCCGCGCCTTTGGGAGGCTGAGATGAGTGGATTGCCTGAGCCTGCAGGTTCAAGACCCGCCTGGGCAACTTGGGGAGACCTCATCTCTACAATAAATCAAAAAAATTAGCTGGGTGTGGTGGCGCACCCCTGTAGTTCCAGCTACTTGGAAGGCTGAGGCGGAAGGATCGCCGGAGCCCAGCAGGTTGAGGTTGCGGTGGCCAGAAGCGGCCACTGCACTCCAGTCTGGGCGACAGTGAGACTCCAACTCAAAAAAAAAAAAATTTCAAACTGGGAGATATTTGGTTCAAAATAGTGTTTGACTTGTAGAGATCAAACTATGATCATTGTCTCCCCTCTGTCTCTTGATCCCTGGGAATATTTTTTTGCCAGCAGTCTAAAGGAAATGTGTTCCCACTTTGTTGTGGGAAAACAAAGAGACCGTGACACCATGGCTAGCTTAGGAAGCAGCATTTTATTAGCGCCAGTGCAACTCAGTGGGTTAATGCTCCAAGACTGAGCAACCCAGAGAAAGAGGAGAGTGGTTTTATATGTTAGTTTATGTAAGGGAGAGGGGTCGGGTTGTATAGCTATACATTTTTCTTTGGAATTTGCAAGGTGGTATCTAGCAAAACCAGATTTTCATAGAACAAATTGTCTCCAGAGTATACATGACAAGCAGGTGTTATAAACCAATAACTTCATAAAGAGAAGATGTGGAGATAAAGTTGTGATTTGATTACTATCTTGCATTTCCAGGAAAGCGGCTTGTGGCTACTTGGTTTTCTCACGTCCCATATCTAGCAGGTTTGAAGCTTGCAGGTTGATTTTTAAAAAAGTAATAATATTTAACTGTTTTTAACACCTCTCTGCCACAACTTAGCAAAGTCTTGTCCCCATAACCTGCTGGGAGAGGCAGAAGGTAAGCCAGTGAAGCTTCCCTGGAACTGGATCAGATAAATTGTCTCTTCTTCAAACCTCACTTCACATTTCTGACTCTAGGTTCAGACAGCTTTGAGTGCCTCCTAAAAGTATAGAGAGTGGAAAGAAGTCCAGATGGAAGCATTGTTACTGTGGGGCCCAGTGTGCCTTGCCTTCAACTTTGGGTGATGCAGGGAAGTAAGTTTTAAAGGAAGGAATAATGGTCACTTTTTCTCTTTGGCTTCCTTCTGCACATGCTCAGCTACTTTAAACCCTATTCTGGCTTAGTGGTGGGGAGAAGAGGGAGGGGGGCAAAAGGAATCGTTCAGATTGAAAAAATGTTCTCCTTCCTAATTTCTGTAAACTCAGCCCATTTCTAAACTTTCAAAAATCATTTTTTACTACATTGCAAAGAGGTCTATAGCAGAAAATCCTATTGTCTTGGTCTTGACAATACTCTCCATGAAGACCAAAAAAAAAAAAAAAGAATAAAAACACATAGCAATATCTAAACCAAAGCTAACAGAGCAAGACAAATCAGAATATCTAGATCACCTCAATTTACTCTGCTATAATAACTAAATGTGAAGAGATGCTGAAGAAAATCTGGTGAGTTTTATGAGAAAATCGTAGAGACTCAATTTTATATTCAGTAAAACTGTCTTTTGTATATGAACATAAAAGTAAGAAATATCTTATTCATATGAATTTCTATGAAAAAATTTTTAAGACATACTTCCAAAAACTGACAGATAAAATTAAGTTTAAAAAGTTGATATACCTCATTTTAAATGTATAGAGATGAAGTAAAACTGTTGAAATAAATTATCCAAACATTTGCTGTAGAACTGTTTATAAAATACCAGTGTCCAGCCTGGGCAACTTGGTGAGACTTCATCTCTACAATAAGTCAAAAAATTAGCCAGGCATAGTGGCACATGCCTATAATTCTAGCTACTTGAAAGACTGAGGCTAAAGGATCACCTGAGCCCAGCAAGTTGAGACTGTGGTGGCTGTGAGTATGCCACTGCACTCCAGGCTGGGCGACAGTGAGACTCCAGCTTAAAAATAAATAAATAAATAATAAAGAGAATCAGAAAAAAAAAACAATGTAATAATTTTCATTTCAAACTTCATATTGTAATTCCAAACAATATTTGCCAGAATGAGAGATTAATGCAACATGGAAGGCAAGGAGTAACATATAAGAGACACAATACTTCAATTTCATTTTTACCTCATCATTTTAAGAAAGACAAGTTAAATAATGTTTTGGAACTGCATAAATTTAACTGACTGTAGAAATAAAATCTGAAGAAAAATGCCAATTAAATAGGGCAAAATACTACTTGTTTTCTTTATTTCTAAAACTCTGAGCTTAAAGCTCCTGACAAGGTATATAAAAAGCACACACAAAACCATAATTATTCAAACAATAGAATGGAAAGAACAGTAATAATTTTTGAAAAAAAGTTGTTTGCCACAAAGCAAGTGGATAAGTGGTAACTGTATTAGCAACTGTGGAGAAGCTGAACCATGTATAACCAGAGAACACAGAGAATCAGCTTCATAGATACCACCAAACCTTCAGAAACTGGCAGCAACTATTGCCTCTGGACAGAGGAGTGAAGGAGTCATGGATTAGAGTAAGGAGAGCTGCTTTAAAACTCTTTGAAAACTAGTTAGGTCCCTGATTCCCCTCCTAATATAGGAATTCTCTGCCTAAGGCCCAGAAGAGTCAACCTGCAGTTAATTTCAATGACCCAACCACATCCTCAAAATTTTCAACAACATTTTTAAAAACAACTTTTAGGTAATAGACTTTCTGTAAGAGAAGAAAACTTTAAAACATGCTCGTGCTATGTAATAGCTTCATAGAAAAAAGTAAAAATATCATATTATTTTTAAAAAGGATAAACTATATTGGGATGAAATATTCAAAGAACAAAAAGGAACTCTTGGAAATTGCAACAAGAAAAGCAGAAATGAAAACCTCAAAATGTTTGGAAAGTAAATTTAAGGGAAGTTTCCAGAAAGTAAAGCAAATGAATAGAGGCAAATCAGGAAAGAAAATTAGGAAACTAGTCAGAGAGGTTCATATCCAATATTCAAATAAATAATATGAGTTCCACAAAAATTTTAAAGAGAAAACAGAGTTGAGTTAATCATCAATGAAATATTTTTTTTTTAATTATGCAAAATGGCAGATATGAATTCCCAAGCTAAGAAGGCATAAGTGTCCGGCACAATGAAATAAAGTAGAAGCCAGAGCTAAATCTTGGAGAAATTTCAGAATTAAATGGACAAAGGAGACTCTATACACTTCTAGAGAGAAAAGTAAAATCACTTGTGAAGACTTCAGAATTTTTTCAACTACTACAATGGAAAATAGAAAACACAGGAACAAAACTTACAAAATTCTGAAAGTAAAAACTTTCAGTCTACCAATCTATTTGTAGAATGAAGGTAGGAAAGAGACATTTTCAAATGCCCCGAGTCAATGATCTTTCCATGCACCATTTCTGAGGTAATAGTGAAAGGTCGGACATAGGAGGCAGGGTCAGGGAACTTCCAGGATAATGGGAAAGGAATATTCCAGTGTGCTACAGTGCTCATTTGTGAGTATCATTTTATAGAATAATTATATAAATTTGAATTTTTTATTTAATTAAAACTATACATTGGGAAGACAGGGAAGCAGGGAAGGAAAAGGTATAATGGGATAAAAGTAAGAAATCTGGTTTGCCATAATAAGAGCTCACTAGATGCAATTTGAAATAATTTAAATGTACAGTAACAATGTATGCATATTATTTGGAGATACAGTTTGAAAATGCTAGAAGAAACAGGTAAAATAGTTTGGTGTGGTTGCTTTGGAAATGAGGATTGTGAAGGAATGGAGAGGGATGGGTCAGGGACTACTTTTCGTTTTTGCTATGAATTTTTTGTGCTGTTCGAATTTTAAATTCTGTGTATGTTCTATTTTGGCAAAGTAAAAATTATCAAGAGATTAGCATTTCAAAATCAGTATAAAACATAAAATTTAAACCAACCAAAACAAACTACTATGGGACCATTAAAAGAAAATAGAAAACTAAAAAGAAAGCTTTCAGAAGGAACAAGCATATCAGTTATAATCATCACTGCAGCCGGAATGAAGATATTCTTAATTATCACCCATCAACTTGAAAGCCTTCATGATAAGTTATTCAAAGGCATGATCCTGGTCTCAAACTCCTGGACTTAAGTGATCTTCCCGCCTCAGCCTTCTGGGTAGCTGGGACTATAGGCATACACTCCTGGCTTTTTGATATGTTTTTAATATCTGTATTTATTTATTTTATCCTGAAAGAACCCACAAGGTTTTAGGATCAGAGAACAGACTGCAATAATGACAAGGTCTCCCCAATCTCTGTTGGCCCCTTGTAGTGATGCTGTAAAGGCAGACATCACCCTGAACAGACAAAGAGGTCAGAGTACAGAGGAGGAAACCAAAATTGCATAACTGAGAGCTTACAGTAAGTGCTGTACAACTGCTCCTCCCCACCCATAGAGGGGACAAGAAATCTTAACTTTTGAATGTAAACAAAGCCTCTCTGGAAAGGGAGGAGAAAGGTCCCTGAGTCCTTACATTCTTTGAAATGCAAAGGAATGCCTCTGGGTTGTTATCTGCTCTTTTAAATGCAAATAAATGACAAATAGCTCCCATAGAGATACATTCATAACTCTATCTGGAATAATTCAGTATCTTTAACTTCCAAAATATGACTACTATTCAATTATCCTTTAAGGCAGGTTGTCAATAATCTTTGCTTAGTAAACCCTGAACACAGAAACATGAAAATATTAGTTGTTTTCCCAAGAACTCTTTTCCAGACTCCCTTGTTTCAGGCAATGGAGCCATTATTCCAATAGCCCAGCCTGGGTTTTTCTTTTTCACATATCAAATCTAATTGCTTCTCAGATGCTGACAAATCTCCTTTCAAAACGTATCCAGATTTCAACCACTTCTGCCATCTTCTCTGCCAACTCCTTGGGGCAGTCTACCATCCACCTCACCTGAATTAATGTGAACAGCTGCTTAAATGATGTCCCTTCCTTTCCTTTGCCCCACTTCCCAGTGCCTCTCCAGGTGGCAGCCCCAGTAATACTTTCACAGGTCTGTGTATTCCTTTCCTCTGTCTTGGAATGTTCCATCCTACCCTGAGGAAGTTCTCAAGTTTTTTCTCCATGTCCTACATGGCCTTGAGCCCTACTACTTCTCTGATCTCTCCCGCTACTCCACCTCTTTTTGTTCTTTTCTCCCCAATTTGGCCTCCTTGATGGCTAGTTGTGCAAACACGATAAGCATGCTACCACCTTTCTATTTCTGTCAACCTTTGCTCGAAATGCTCTTTCAGCAGATATTCAGCAGGCTTGCTCCCTCACTTCTTTTAGACTTGCTCAAATGTCAGCCAGTTTGAAATGCACACTTTTTCTCTACCTGCTTTATATTTCTTCTTATCAGTACCCCAAATATTGTAGATGTATTTTTTTTTATTGTCAGCTTCTTCTCACCAGAACATAAACTGCATGAGGACAGGAACTTTGTTGTATTCAAGGCTGTATTTGCAGGATCTCAAACAATTGCTGTCACAAAAAGAATATTTGTCTTGTAAAGTGAATGAATATTAAAAACCAAAATTTGCAGACCAGACTAATAATGAACCCAACTATAAACAGCTTGTAAAGTCCAATGACCCGGAAAATTGTGTGGTAAACACATTTTTAAGGAAATCACAAAGTAAAATATATTCTAAATAAAAGCAGAGACTACAATGCCTATATTATATGATATATAATTTCAAATAAAAATGATAGTCTCTACTTATTGAAAATAGTACAATTTTCAATTATGAAATGTTATGAATATCTTGCATGGAGTATCTTAATTCAAATATATATATGTAACTGAAACTAAAAAGTTCAATAAAAACTAGTTTTTCACAAGAAATCTTGGTGAGTGGGTATCATGGTTTTTCTATCATCAGTTTCTTTATTCTGTTTCTTAGCAACAGGCCTACTCATAAATATATATCATTAAGTGGAAATTTTTCTCAGGCAAAATAATTTAGAGAAAATTATGCTTGAAATTTTGGAATATTTATAGCTCCTATGTCATGTTGAACAACAGTGTCCCTGTTGCCTCTAGTGATAAATGTTGTGTTGGGGTTAGGGAAAGTTTACTTACTTGAGAAATACGACGTCTGTCTCTCTCTACTCTCCCTCTGGCCAGCCACTTTGTGTGTCTTATTCATATATATGACTAGGTGCAGCACAAGTCCAATTTAAATGTAATAATAAATTCAGTCATTTTTCTTTTATTTTTATTCTTCTAAAATCATATAGAAGTAAGCTTGTATACTGAATTGGCCTTCTTGTATTTTATAATGAGTGAAAAATATAGGATTTTGGTTTTTGTAGCTGACAAAATATAAACTGCATATTTTCCTTATCTACTCATTATTTTATCTTTTTTTCCTCTAGTGTTCATATATAAATGATAGAGCGTTATTTGATACCCTGTGCTTGGGATATTGTCCTTTCTTTTCTCAAAGCTAATTTATAATCATGTTTTCTTTCTAGAAACCATCTTTCTTTTTAATCATCTGCAACCACTCCTTACACTTTTTGTTACATGATTTGATAGTATTTGATATATTGCTGTAATTATTTTAATAATAAAACCAAATTATTGTATGACTATTGTTTCAGAAAAATTCTTATGAGATGAAATTGGTCTAAAGCCTGTATTATAATTAAGGACTTCAGGGGGAAAAGGCTTAGCTTTGCAATTAATGAGCTTAAATACATAAAGAAAAACTCTAGCTTAAAAAGGGAGATCTGGGAGATTTCATTTTTATTTTCTTTCTGATCACTGTATAAGTGATCTTGAGACCTACTATTTTCATAACAGATTTTAGTTTTAGGTTCTTTTTTGCAAATGTTATTATAACACCTTTGAGTTGCAAATTCAAAGTGTTTTTAAACTACAATTCCTGATATGTATACATAGACCAAAAAGCAAACATAAATCCAAGTAATCACTTAGCTAATGAACTTTGGTTACTCTACAAGGAGTAGACCATTAAAAAGCAAAACACATGACATTTTAGGAAATAATTGAGCAATTCTTAATTTCCAGTCTAATGCTAAACATCAGTTCTCTTTAAGTCTATGTTAGCTAAAAGGAAGGCAAGGCTGTCATGAAATCATTACAAATATTGTTGGCCTCCTACCTCTATTAATTTCCTACTTTCTACAAAGCATCTCTATTTGATTTTCTTCATCTCTCCACTGCATCGTTCTTAATGCAAATGTCCAAATTAATGCTCTATCTGACCTGTTTTTTTAATTGTGTCTTTTCATCTTTCTTTACAGTCAGACTATCAATGGCACTCAGTTTTATTTTGTAAGTGAATAGCCTTTGGTAGGCAAACTGCTTTGTATCACTCACTAAATGAAGAAAGATTCCAGGCAAACTGCTTGAATCACTCACTAAATGAAGAAAAGATCCCAGGGTTTGTTTAGGCTTAGTATGAAAGGAAACCTTGATCAGTTAATGATGGTTGCTTCAAGGCAGAGTATGGAAAAAAGCAGTGTTCATGACGGGTGATCCTTGCTTTATACTTCTGTCTCCCCCAACACATTGGATAAATGAGCCTTGCTACATGTTGAAAATAATACAATCCTGGTCTCTTCTACCTCTTCATTCTGAAATTTCCTTAGTAGCTATTTCCTCAGATGCCCTCACATCCTTGGATTCTATTATTTCCCACAACATAACCACAACTACCGACTTTGTCCATTAAGAATTCCTACAGCTTGTTCTCTATAGACAGTGACACCAATGTCACTACTACTCTTAGCATTACAAACTCTCTGTAATATCACAGCATATATGCATTATACAAATTCTGCACTCCCTTTTATACCTCTTTATTGCTGAGGTGATAGAACTTACTGCACTACCTGGAATATGGACGCTGAGTTTGCTTCTTGCTCTCCACATGTTGGCTTGGCAGCTGTTGGTTATTGTATTTATCTTTTGTTCTTTTTCAGAATGATACTCTAGTTGTAAGTGCTATGCAGACTTCAGTTCTCCTTTTTCTTTTGCCTCTCTTTCTTACCACTTTCTCCCATAGAGAGTTTATACATTCTTCTGCCTTTAATAATTACCTCTACAGGTTTGACTATTAGTTCTACAGAGTTTATCTGTCATGATAAATAAGAATTTCCTAGCATACTACTCAAATCCTTGTGATCAAGCCCCAACCTACATGAGTCATATTTCCTTTCCACACTACAACTGAACATCCCCTTAGCCACTGCAATCCATTCCATGCATACATGCTCATATTCACATTCTAAACGACAAAAACCTGCATACAAATTGATTCCTTTTTTGTGCATATATAAAATCCCTAAAGTCTGTGTACAGTGACTCACACTAGTAATCCCAGCACTACTTTTATTTTTATCTACGTTAGCCTCTGAAATATTTGACTTTGTTGAATATTCACTCTTTTTTCCTAAAATTATTTTTTTAGAGTCTATCATCTTCTGACAGTTCTATTTCCCTAGTTGCTTGTTATCAGTAATCTTATAAATATTACAGATCTCTAGATTTCAGCCATCACCTTCAGCTCCTTTGTCTCTTTTTACTTCCTTCATGGTAAAAAGAAATAAGCCTGGCCACAGGGTTCTGGGGAGAAGATGAAACATGTTGTCATCCACCTGCCACGGAGCTTGCCCACTTCTGACTTCAGTTGTTTAGCCTGCTGGAAATTTCTGTGGCCTCAAACAAAATGGAACAAACAATTTCTGTAGTTTGCTTCTGATATAAAGGTTTGATTACTCTTCCTATTTTGTAGGGTATAAAACTGAGTTAAAAAAGAGACTAAGGAATTGCAATTCATCTCAGGCAGTTTGATTCTGGAATTCAGGCTCACAAACACACACGACTTTATTTGTTTTCAGAGAAAATTGAAGACAATTAGTTGGAAAGACTCAACTTACCATCTAATTTTTTTTCATTTTAATTTTTCTATATGTAATGTAGATGTATTGTATGCTGGTATACACATTTTACATTTATCCTTAGGTTTCTCACTTTTTTCTCAGAGGAGGAGATGCTATTTTACTGACCTCTAAATCTCTGGTCATTGTCGATCCTTCCTTAAAACTATTCTTCCTTTCCTTTCATGAAACCGGTGTCTCTGTTTCTCCCTAATCCCTGCCGTTACCATAAATTGATATTAGTGGTTTCTCTCATTTTTTTCTACAATTTAGATCTCCCCAGATACAGTCCTCATTTCTCATGTTACTCTCTGCACCGGAGGCTCTCAGATTTGAATGAGCATACAAATCACTGATGGGTCTTAAAATGCAGTTCTATGATTCCAGAAGGAAAGGCAGGGTCCAAGATTCTACTTTGCTGTCAAGTTTCCAGTTCAAACACATGCTGCTCAAAGAATGACATGTTGAGTAAGATAGGAAACACAACCCCTGTAATGATTCTCATCTTTGTGTGTTCTGACAACTAACAGGTCTATTTGTATCTTTACCTGTTCCCTGAATACAATACCTCTGTCTACCTGACATCTCAAAAGAGATGATATTCAGAATCTCAGATTCAAAATTAAATTCACCATCCTCCCAGAAAAGCAAGCTGCATCATTGTAGTATAAAATTTAAATTTACATTTTAATTTTTGCTTTTTTTCTTGTCATTAGATCTGTAATTTCCAGAAATAAATGAAAAAATTAAAATAAGCTGACTTAGGAAAACACTATAACAGGTGTTTTCACATTTGATCTCTAATTACATTCTTTAAATGCTTTGCATATTTTCCTGTAAATTTAGTAACTGCATTTGTATACTTTTCAATTTTGTAGCTGTATATTGCCAACATTTTTCTTCATATTAAAAATTTCTTATTTAAACTAAACCTGACATTTTCATTGCTACACTAATTATTTTATAGTTTATTAAGTTTAGTAAATTTTTCACTTTGGGTTTCAAGCAATTCCATTTTTTAACTTGATTTTTATATTTTCCTCACACTTTAATATTTATTAACATATATACTCAATTTCTATTATATGATTCATTCATAAAAATATTAAAAATCTCATTTACCTAATTATAATATTTCTATTATAATTTATGTCAATATTTATCTATCTGGGAAATAATTTACACTATACTCATCATCACATACATAATTACTACCTATAGTTTGCATGTTATTTTATAAACTTATTCTCATATTTTTCAATAATTTTCACAATTATTCATGGGTAGCATACCAGTTAATGTTTCACATGCATATATTTCTTATTAAAAATGAATACAATTTTAAGCAATTTTATATCTCTGAGGAAGTTATAGTGATACAGAGACCCTCTAATGTCTGTCTATATTGTCATAGTCCCTAGAGAAGGGCAAGGCCAGGGGGTAAGCACTCCTGTACATTCCTGAATAATATTCCTGAGAGCTAATAAAAGGTGTGCTTAGCCTTGTCTGCTATGCACTCCCAGTAAGTAGATTCGGGGGATCTTTGACTTCTCTGTAGTCTACTCCCCATCAATTGAAAGTTGCAATTCTCCTTTCACTCCCTTTTTCTAAGTGGTTATATGTTTGAGTAATATAGTATCAATTATACAACTTTTCTATCAATGTAATCATAAGCTCTGTAATTTGTATAACTTTTGCGTAATGCATGATGTCTTAGGCCCTTTATGGCACGCTTGATTACCGCTTCTGCCAGGCCTTATGATAAAAGCTATGAGATACCTCTGATACCTGGCACCAGGAACTCTGGATAGAAAAATGTAACTATCAATAAATGTGGCTGAAACTCAAGTTCTATGCAATTCCCACGTGGCTACTGTCTAGGTACTAACAACTCTAGACTATAAAAGTGAACTGTAAAAGCCTAGAGGGTGGGCAGAACCATTTTGAAAGACCTGAGTCTGGCTCTGCTCTCTGGATTTGAACTCAGAAATAAATTTCTTTTACCAGTTCCCTCTTCCTTTGATTTATTGGTATCAAGTGGAGCAGCTGAGCGTTACTTGGACCATAACAATATAATCATACAAACAGAATAATTCCAATCAGTATTAATTTAAATTTCTGTCAAACAATTTTTGATGCAACGAAATATACTTATTTAAAATAAATCTTTGGTTTCCAAAGTTTAAGTAAAATGTTTTGGATTTTTTTTTTTCATTTGAATGTTAAATTGTACTAAATGTAAAAAAAAAATACAAACTTTTGTCAGCACTCTAAAAATATATTCTTAAGAAAATTGCTAATAGATATATACCAAGTATACATATATTTGAGGCAATAATCAAAACTGCTTTGAGTTTTTAAAATGATATCAGTAGAGAGGTTTATTAAAATGACATATTTACATTTCCCGAGGCATCTAGTATTTATTTTTAGGCTCTTGACTTAGGATAAAATCAGAATAAATGAAGCAGGAAGGCCACAGTCATTGATGGGCCACTGAGTACACATGTTTACAGAGAATTTTCCTTTTCAAAGCCTCTTCATAAATCAATACTGAAGTTTATTTTATCATCCCTAAATAAACTTTATTTTAGCTGATTATCTTTCATTTCTGAGCTCTTTTAACTGGTCAAGTTGACACAAAATAGATCCTGTTCTTTTGTTCAACTAACATTAATAGATGCACAGCATCATCTTTTGCATAAAAAGGAACTATAAATATCTGCATGTGTTACCTTGGTTTAAATGAACTATTCTTTGATGTGTCTTCATGGATAGAGCTAAGTTTAGCTGATTCCTAACTGTTCACCAGAAAAATTTCCCAAATGACTGCTTTCAGATGCTTTATTGATATCACTACTTTCTCTTGTTCTTTCAGGTTTTATTTGCATGGAGAGAATAGTAGCCTTGAGTAAATTCCCCCAGTTTAGCTATCGGAAAATGAATAATTTATTCAAAATTGTAGTAACTCCTTCCCTAGATAATTAAAACAGCCTGTGGACTGAGCTATCTTCTTCTGACTTCCCGGAAAATCTTACACAAAGGAAAAGTGAAAAATCTATCTCAAAATGCATTGGTGGCAGATAAAAACGCCTCCATAAAATTATTAAAAGACTCCTTTTCTTCTATAGCCATGGCCGAAAATGACCCTAAGACCAGATTGTCATTGACGCAGTGTTGAAACACACACACACACACAAATCACCAAAATCTCACCTGCTAAGAAAAGAGAAAACTTAGAAAATCAAAAGATCTCAGTCTGTATGCAGTGGCTCACACTAGTAATCCCAGCATTTTGGGATGCCAAGGTGGGAAGATCACTTGAGGCCAGGAATTCAAGAGCAGCCTCTGCAATAAAAAATCAAGAGATGCAGAATGGAGATATTTGAGCAAACACAGCAAGATCTGAGATTCTAAACTTTGAACTTGTATTCTAGGAATGATCTTACTTATGGGAGGAGCTCATCCTTGCCTTTCTGATGAAAGCAGACTTTATTTGATTGAAGCTTTTAATGACTTATCTGGGTATTGCCTCATATAGGAATAACTTTTGTTTCTATGTCCATAGAGAGATGGAACATAGAATTTCCTAGATAGAGTGGTATAAAGTCTTCACTGAATCAAGAGAAATATAGCCCCCCAAATTACAAGATCTTCTTTACTAAATTTTAGTTATAGAAGTCTTAGCTACACACATGCAAATAGATCCTAATGCTTTAAGACAGAGGTGAATGACTGTAAGTTTGGGTCAGGCTGTATTTATCAATATAACCCCAACTCACCTAAAAATAAATATTGTGGTTCATATACCTGGGAATGCCATTAATGCTTGTATTCAATGGTAGCACACTACATAGGAAAGATTTTGAAAATTCAGGTTGTTGGAAATGTTGAAATAGATCTAGTATCTGTATCAAACTACTCAGACACTCCCTAACCACACTCCCCAAAACTGAGACACAGAACTCTCTTCTTGCATACTGATGAATGCAAAAGAAATGCATCAGTAAGTAAGGAAAGCACAGGGCTTTTTGAAAGTCTTCTGTTGGTTTTTTTTAGATGGCCAATGATTATTGGACTAGTTTGGGTTCCCTAAAAATTTACAAGTTGAAACTTTAGCCTCCAGTACCTCAGAAGTTAACTGTATTTGGAGATAGAAACTTTAAGATCATTAAATTAAAATAAGACTATTAGAATGATCTCTAGACAATCTGATTGGTGTCCTTATAACACCTATGGCCAAATTGCAAACCCAGTGGAACCAGAAGGTGGGGCTACCACCCTGGTGGGCCTGGCAAACAGCGCATTGAACCAAAGAATATTATTCTTTAGCTAAAAATCTAATGAAATTTGCTCTGCTAGTTTTTGTACTTAAGACCCATTTAAGTTTTTTCAATGACCATAGCTTAATAATGTTAATTATTAACTCTTATGTTCCATTGCTAGTATGCATTTATTAATTGATTTGTCATTTCTAGGTATTTGCTATAGGAAGGCAAAGTGGCACATAGTTCTGTCTGCATCTCATTAGGAAATGTTTTCCTTTAGCTAACGTAAGTTAAATATAATAATTTATGCTATATATGCATTGTTGTGTATATTTTTCTTACAATATGAATTTTCAGTGATGAATAATTAATATTTGAACAGACATATCAACTGTATTTAACCATAATGTCATCATTAGACATTTAGGTTGTTTAAAAATATTTAATATTTCAAATGGTTATAAAATAAACATTTTTTTCACCAAAATAATTGTTCACATTTATAATTACTACTTTAGGAGAGAGTCTTTTAAGATCAATCACTTTAGCAAAAAATGAAACCTTGCTGCATACTGCCAAACTGATTTCCAGAAAATGTGAACTCAAATTTTTGATTCACTAGCAGTATGTACAAATAGCCATAACATTTCACCCTTGCTAGCATTTGAGATTATGAGATAATTTGTATTAATGAAACTTGGTAGATTAAACAGAAGTCTTCATTTCAAAACAATTCTTTAATAACCAACTACTGTGCACCAAACAATTTTCTAGGTGCTAGAGATACAGTAGTTAATAAGGTAGACAATGTCAGTGCCCTTGAGTTCTCATGGAGTTTACATTTTGGGTGATAAAGGAAAGGGGAAAGTGTAGTGGACAATAAACAGAATGAGTAATTAATAATATAACTCAGAGGTGGAGACAAATAAGGAAATAGTGAAATAATCATTATTGCTGCTTATTAAATACTTGTTACTCAGACTTCTATCAGATCCTGGAGGCCTGTGGTTGGCTGGGACCAGTTCTGTCCTATGCGTCTTTAGTCAAAGTGAACTGTGTCATCTCTGAGCTAGAGTATTGAATATTCTGTGAGAAACAGAACAGAGATCTCTGTTTTTCTTACTGTCATGACTGGTACTGTGTCATCTTCTGACTTGAAGGTACTAACCGTACTGAACTGAGCCCTTGCTAACCATGAATGATGGAGAACAAGAACAGGAAATAAATCATCATGGTTTTAAGCTACTGGAATTTTGATTTGTTTAAAACATAGAGCCAGAGTTATATATATTGCTACTTTATAAAAATAATACTTATTGATAATTTTGAATAAAAATTATTCCTTATTGGTTATCAACCTGCATTTCTTCTCCTGGAAGTTGTCTGCTCATACCCTTTGCTCATTATTTTTTCTAATGGGCATTGATGCTTTTCTTGCTGAAATAAGAACAATTTATAGATCAAACACTTCACCTTCCTATAACATATGTTAAAAATATTTTCAAGTTAATTTTAAAAATTAATGTAATTTTATAATCTACATTTTATACTTCTGTAATTATTTCTTAGCAAATGCCAATTGATTTTGGAATATATATGATGACATGCATAAGACAGATAGATTTGAAAGCTAAGGTAAGACTTCTACAAAGGGACTAAAGTTACAGGAAACTTGTGAAAAGAAAATGTGACATGGAGGACTCAGCTCTCAAGTGAACAAGAGAAAAACACTCATTTATTGAAATGGGTTAATTGGAAATCATTCAGCATGAACTCAGGGCCTCAAAGGATTCTTTCTGTCACTGGTAAGCACCAAGGTATCTGTCTGTTTCTAAATGCAATTGCCCCTGAGGTAAACCTGTTTACAATCAGCAGTTCAGCAAAATACAGTTTTCTCATGTGTTGTGCATTGTTAAACACAAACTAAAGATACTTATAATTTTTAATGGGATAACTTCCCTCTGTTCCCTGCAACTCCTGGATTTGGAGGGAAGAAAGATAATAAACTTGAATATTTTTGTTGCATAGTGTCTGATTTTGTCTGTAAAAAGAGAAAAAAGAATGTCAAGTGAGATCAGCATGTCTGCTAAATCAGTAATGACTTGTTAGTAGAAAAATAAATAAAAAATAATAACAAAACTTACATATAATCACACTACAATTACAAGCAAAGGAAGTTATAGTGGAGAAGTATAATAGGGTATTATGAATAGGTCATTTTAAGGCTGCAAGGACCTTTTTTTTCCTTATTTTACCTTTTGATTTTATTTGTTTTGTTTTCACAAAGTCATCAATTGATTTCTGGGTAAAATTTCAAGTATTTGGCTACTGTTTAAAGTGTCTATGCACCTTACATCATTGTTCTTTGGCTCTTCTGACAGCATTACCCATTATTGCTTCATACTGCATTATTCTTAGCTCTTACTCAGTAAAGAAAATGGAGCCATTAAACACATTATCTTCTTTAGGGAGGCACGGACTATGTATGCAGTGTGCATTATAGACTATCAATATAAGTACTTAGTGCATAATAGAGGATTCATACATGTTTTGCAGATGAATAAGAAGCCACCAAAAGTATAAAATTTAATTTTGAGAATTTGTGCTAAGAATGAGAATGCCCCTTGTGTATTTTGTTTTATGATCACTAATCCTTACACTGAATAAATGTGAAAGTGGAAATAAAATCAATGAAATAAACTTACCACTGACCATTCACCAGTAGTTATTGAAGAGCCTCTGTGTGCAAGAAACTATCCTATGTATTCAATGGCAACAGGCCTATTCACAACCAGACATACTACATTTGCTTTAAAGAGATCAAGAAATCCTTGAATATAATAGTAATACTGTATCTTCAGTGTCTAGTTCAGCATTCCTTATCACACAATATACATTATGAAGGAAAAAAAAGAAGAAAGGAATGTGAAGGTAAAAGTAATGAATTAATCCTATTCAAATTGTGCAGAGTATGTGTGTGTGTGTGTGTGTGGTGTGTGTGGTGTGTGTGTGTATGTGTGAGAGAGAGAGAGAGAGATACAGAGAGCAACACAAATAGAGTAAGATATGTTAGGGGTATAGTTTCCTCTAATGGTATTAGAATAAATCATACTTCCCTGACAAAACAAAGTCTGACTTACCCTTCATAAAAGAAAAAGAAGAAATTTACACATCTCATTTCTTTCCTTTTATTCTTTCTTGAGTATATTCCTTGAGATAGGTTAAGATGTTTACCAAAGAATACTTTGTCTTGACATCTAGCCAGCAGTAGGTATTCCAATAACTTTGCACAAAAATAAAATAATCCTCTTTAAGAAATGTGTATTGGTAAATTCTCCCTCTATGTCTGTCCCATTCCTTACTGTCTTGAACTAATCTGGGCTCATGACGTTCATTTTCAGTAGTACTGTGTATATGAAAGAACCACGTATATTAAAGACAGAAAACTGAGAAGTCAAAAAGAAAAAAGATGGTGGGATAAAGAATCTATGCTGTGAGCTCTTTTCTTCATATAATCTTCCCCACTTCCCTTTAGCTTACCTTTTCTCTCCTTCTACTGTTACTCATAAAATTTGTTTGTCTGTTGTCCATCCACCTTTCCATCTCTCCTATTTGCTGAGAAAGAAAAAAAAATGACCTAAAACGTCTTCCAAAATATGCAAATATTTTACATGAACAAACATGTACAACTTTTAAAAAATCATAATGGCTTCAAGATTATAATATAAAATATTGGCAAATCAATTTCAAAATAATTTTTGATTTTTTAATCTGATAGGCATTAGATAAATCGTTTACTCTTGTTCTATTTGTTACCTACCAAAACTTTGTGAAGGGATGAAAACAATCCATATCTTGCTTAAAGATATCTGTGAACTTAGTTTTGTATATGACACAATACAATGAGAGATGCCCCAAAGGACTTCTCAAGAAAACGCTTTTTTAAATTGTTGGAATTATCTTGTTCTCAACTTCCACATTATACACTTTAAAGCTAAATTCTTTATCCCTCGAAATGTGCTATGAGGTTAACTTAGAAGTCCTCATTTACATGACTAAATTAATGAAAGGATCGCCCACATTTACATTTCAAAATGTGTGACATTATTTCATATCTCCCTTCAACACCGGGCTTTAGCTTTCTCTCTTTAGGGAACATCTGATGGCTTTTCTATATTCAGAGCACCTTCATGTGATGTTGACTTAAACATTTTTTTTCAGGTTAGTCTCAATTAAAAACAAACAGAAGAATTCAAAAGCTTAAAAATGAGGAGGAGGAGAGGAGGAGGCAGGAGAAACAGAGAAGTAAAAGGAGGAGAGAAGGAGAAGAAAGATAGGCTTTCTAAAGAAAGGTATAACTTTAAGTGAATTTTCTTGTCTTCATAATTTATATCGCCTATAAATGTTAGATATACCTGCCATCTAAAATTTTATTGGCCTTCAAACTGAACTCCAATAGAAACAGGCATTCTCAGGTATTTACTTTGGATGGGATATAATATTTTTATTACAAAACCTTTAGGAATTAAAATAAGGAAAAAGACCACTTGATTACTTTTTCTGCATTGGTGAAATTACATAGGAAATGAGTTAAATTTTTAGAATTAATAAAAAATAAGTATATTACACATCTGAGATTAGATTTGTACCCATTATACTTTTTATGACAAAAACTATGACAGTTATTTAATAATTCTCTCAGTGTTACTTTTCCAACTGATATATTTCCTAAATGTCTGCAGTCTTGATTGATATATGTAACCTCAGCTACCTAAGTAGCCAATTAGTCAGGACACTTCAGCTACTGCTGTTAGAAGTCTATATACTCTATACTAAAATGGCATTTGGGTTACCCATTAAAAAAAAGCTTTAAAAGCCTAAAAATTTTCCAGTAAATCTCTCTTAAGCTTCTCTACAGGCAGCATTCTAAGATGAATCTTTTGGTCCAGAGTAGAGATGAAATTCTTTAGTTTTTTTCTAACCTTTCAGACTGCTAGTCAATCAGGATGTAATATTACTCACTTTAAGACACAAAATCCACATTTTGAATTTGTGAAAAGGGTGGCTTATATTTCAAAGAACATAATACAAATTAAAAAGTCGGGGAAAAAAGGAGAATCAATATAACTGAAGGTCTATGATGTCTCATAAATACAAACAGGAAAATTATTTATTTCAAGTATCTTTATCTTAACATTCTGATATGGATAATGAGACAGCTTATGTCAGCTGTATATTAAATAGTTTAAGATACTAATATTGACGTGCTTGAGGCAAACAGAATAAAAAAATGTACCCTACATTTACCTATAAAAATATCCTCCCATGTATTAAACAAAGTGGTAAAAAAAAATACAAGTTTTACAATATATATATATATTTTTAACACCTACATGTACACCTTATGGTTTCCCAATCTGCTTGTGTATCAACCTTCATAAATCCAACTGGTAGAGAAAGTAGAGAGACATGTAGAATTCAGTAGTGGTTCTGGGGCCCAAAAGTGACTGGGTTGAATGGAAATGACTATTGCCACTGCACAGTAATGCAGGCAGAAAACAAACAACATCCTGTATTTATTTAAAATGTTGATATGTTGTTCATCACAGCATTTTCACATTCATTTTGGTTTTTTGCTTGAAATATTACATTACATATGATTCATCTTTATTAATGAGTTTTTTTGATGCTCTCTTAATTTTGTTCCCAAGGTTAGTGCCTCATTTACCTCATCTTAATTGCAGCCCTGACTAATGTTAAAGCTTGAACCTGTATCCCTAGCAGAGCCGTAAATAATTAGATTAAATAGGGGAGCTATCAGGCAACTACAGGACATGTAAGAGCCAACACTAACATCACAGTAGGTGGTACACAAGGCCGTCCTTCCATGGTGATTTAATCAGGGGAAATTCTAAAACACTTGAGTAGAAGGAGGTTGAGGAATGCCACCAATTTGCTAATCACTCCAATAAGTCATGAATGTCTGGCATTTAGTTTTCTGCTGCTAAGGAAAACTTGGCTCTAAAGAAACTTCTCTGCCATGAAATCCTACACTTAAATATTTTCTAAAGTTAACTGACTGATGAGAATTCTTAATCTCATCCTCTATGGATTCCCATGATAAAGGATTCAATTTATTCTTGCCTTTAGGACAGAGACTGTTTGTTTAACTCTCTTTTCTCAAGTGGTAGAAATTAAAGCTTTAATCTCAAAGCAAAACCAAATTAGCAGGAATATATCCCCAAATTTTGTCATTTATTCATTCAGAAAGCTCCCTGAGCACACAGTCACTTGTCCTCTGAGTCATCTCACCACTCCTCTCTTGTATAGTGTATTCAAATAAGCCTGCAAAGGGACTAAGGGATACTGGCATCTCTTCCTCTGATAATGGATAATTGAACTCAATATTATTTTATCACCAGCCCTGATGCTTTCCAAGTAGCCTTAACAGGTTGCACTGTATAAAATCAAGCTAGGGAATGATTCTTTTGAAAATTAGCATGTTCAATCAAAATCCAGCAGGCTTTCCTTTTCAAAGCATCTGTTGTCATTTCAAATTTATGAACCACTTTAGCACTGTCTGTGACATCAATTGGCTTTTGAGCTATCAGTTCTTAGTGTGTAGCAATGTGTTCTATTGAATGTTAGTAAAAGACAATATCAGGCTTTGATGGCTTATCAAAGTGTTTTCATTAAGCTACCTTTCAGAATCATTTTGTAGTATGCTTTGGGACTGAGAAAGATTCATATGTCCAAAAGAAATGGAGAAATACAGTTAGGCAGATTATATTATAGCTATTTTTGTGTCCCCTAAAAAACAATTCTTAACCTTGAGTTCAGAGTTTGGAAGATGACAGGATATAGGTTCAGTGTACTGTTAGCACTCTAGTATTTGTATGCCCTCCTCAACATTTCAAATTCTGCAGTTAAATATCAAGGCAGAAATTCATCAAGGCTAATAGTCAGCTAAAAAACTCAGTATTAACACTTCAAATTATGTAAACAGTATATTTTTGTTTACCTACTTTATGGAAGTTTTTACCTACAAAGAGGGACCTCCTCAAACATGGGTCAGTGCTCTCTCTAGCCTCATCTTCCAGAAATTTTGATTTTCATTCAGTAAAGAGTCAACCTTGGTACCCACATTGCAGGTGATTGTGATGTAAGTTAATTCAAAGATCTCAATATGGGAAAAGTTTATATATATTAGTCAATCAGGATATGAGATTACTTAGGATATAAGATTACATTTCTCTCTTTCTCTCTCTCTATATATATATTGATGGCAGTTTAGTTAGTGCCTGACCGTATTCATAACTTCTTCCTCCCCCTTTGTTTCCGTGTTTTTAGGTATTTATTATTTGCCCATTGTATATTTTTCCTCCAAGCATAATGGAAAGGATCAGGTTTTAAAGACAGACTCAAGTTTAAACACGTCTATGAAAAGGAATAAATGTGACTTTAACAGCAGACATCTTATGAAGCTCATATGAATTGTTTTTATTCCTTATTCATTCAACAAACAGTAATTTAGCAACTACTTGAATAGAATGCTGCAAGGCATGGCAATATATTGGTAAAGTCAAACTAGTCGGCTTCCTGCTCAGTAGTACAGTAAAGAAAGATTAACTTTAAACAAATCATCTGAATGCTAAACTGCCATAAGAATAAGTGCTACTAAGGGACGGCAAACAACATTATGATGACTTTGAGGCATAAATGAGGTAGCTAATTGCGAGGCTCAAAGAGACTCAAGACATATTATTTCACTTATCCCTGTTGGTCTGTGACGGGAATGGAGCTGGACAGAGGAGTATTTTAAAGCCAATTTTAATACTAATGGAGCATCCAGGATCACTAATTGTAAAACTAATTTGTCTGGTTTAATCTTATATGGAATAAGTATAAGAATATATGTGTGTGTGTATATGTACACATACAAGGTCTGACAATTAAGTTCGTGAACTTATCATAGAAAAAGTACTACATAATTCATTGCTGAATATCACTATGGTCACCTTTGAAGTGCTCCCCTTATGAAGTTATGCACTGATGCCAGCACCTAGTCTATCCATCAAAGCAATTTTGGAATGCTTTTTCTGGAATGGCCATCAGAACTGTTGTCATATTACCCTTTGCTGTCTTGAATGTCATCCTTGTGATATTTCTTTTATCTTTGAGTAAAGAAAAAAATCATTGGGGGCCAGCTATATCAGATGAGTAGGGAGGGTATTCCAATAGGGTTATTTGTTTACTGTCTAAAAGCTCCCTCATAGATGGTGCTGTGTGGGCTGGTGCATCGTCGCGATGCAAGAGCTCTCTTGGGACCCTTTTTGTACACAACTTTCTCATGCCAAGATTTTCGGTGAAGATTTTCCTGTTTCTCTCTCAATGTGTTTTTTTTGGTCTACTGTGCTTCTCATTCAGTTGACAATTTTGACATACAGTTTGACAAATTTTTGCAATGTTTTCATCAGCTCTGCTCATTCCTGGTCATCCTGTCCTATCTTCATTAGTGACCCTTTCTCTCCCCTCAGAAAAACATTTAATTCATTTGTACACTGCCATTTTCTTCATGGCATTAATCCCATGGACTAACATGTCCCTGATTTCACTTCCACTCTTACCAAGTTTAGCAAGAAATTTGATGTATGTTCACTGATCTAATTCAAGCTCCAACATTCTTGCAACAGCACACAAAAACATGCAACAATAATGGATGCCACTCAGCAAGACACCCTCCACATGTTGACACAGTTGTGAGACACTGATACACAAAGCTTGTGAAACCTTACCGAGTTATTTGTACAGTGTTACCAACATAAATGCATGGTGATGAGTTCACAAACTTAATTGTCAGACCATATATGTCAGACATACAGACATATAAAATATGTATGTATGTGTATGTACATAGCTGTCTATCCAAATAACTTTATTTTTGCTAAATACAGGTTTTCTTTTATATAGAGCTTCAGACACCGGGTTGCCAGGTCGCCATCTTGCCCCCTAGCATTAATTTTTAACTCAGTAGCCTTACATACATGATTAGTTTATGTTCATAAAAGAGAATATCACCTTTTTAATTCTTAAAAAAGTTATTTGGAATGCCCAAAGTACTGGTTCGATATATTAATTATTACTATGCTAATTTATTATAAAACTGGCCCTTAGAATAATTATTATAAAAAATAACATGGGCTCTGACAGTCTACATTTTTTGGAATGACTGTATAAACTTGGATGATAATTAAGATTAAGAAAATAAAATAATATATTTTTATACATTCTTCATCATTTATTAATCTCTTACTTTGAATAATTTATTTTGTTATTTTAAAATTATTTTAGATTACTTTTAATCCACTTTTATGTTTTGAAACAATAATTTCTTTTTTTTTCTTCTTTTTTTTCTGAGTTGGAGTCTCACTCTGTCGCCCACACTGGAGTGCAGTGGCCGCTCCCAGCCACCGCAGCCTCGACCCGCTGGGCTCCGGCGATCCTTCCGCCTCAGCCTTCCGAGTAGCTGGAATTACAGGTGCGCACTACCACACCCAGCTAATTTTTGATTTATTGTAGAGATGAGGTCTCGCCAAGTTGCTCAGGCAGGTCTCGAACCCATGAGCTCAGGCAATTCACTCACCTAGGCCTCCCGAAGTGCGGGATTACAGGCTGAGCCACCGAGCCCGGCCAACAATAACTTCTTGAAAAAGAACTGGAACAATTCAGATTGCCACATGATTTTTGATAAAGAATATTGAGGAAGTCATGTATTCGGAGTTGATGTCAGAAGGTGTGGCTAGGCTAAATTTGTGTGTGACACATGGAAAAACTCAACTTTTGGTCATTTTTTGCCTTTTTCTTTATTTATACTCTCAGCTTTATTTAGCTTTAAGCCTTTTAGGTAGCATCTTAAATTAATAATTTATACTTCTAATTTACAATTTTACATTAAAGTCATTATTTTTTTCTCACAAAAAAGGTAATTTTTTGTTGTTGCTGTTCCCAATGATGAAGTTTGGATTGAAGTTTAGTTGTGGTCATATTTTTCCATATGTTCCTCAAGTTTATAATATATGTGAAGGGGAAAACAAAATCCAGTAGTTATAAAAAAAGCATTTCCAGCAACTTTCTTTTAGAAAGTGTGTATCCCCTTGTGTAAGCAATTGATATTAGAAAATCAATCTTTGCTTTCACAAAATTAAGTATAAATTGGTAGATTCTCATAAAATATTGACCGGGATAAAAAAAAAAGTCTAACAGAAAACAAGCTGTAGCATAATCAGGACTTAGTTAAGATTAGGGGAAAAAAATGTAAAATAATGCATGCACTCATTCTGCATTTTTTTCTAATTATTATGCTCTGTCCAATTAAAATAAACACATTTTGTGACATAAAAATGAATTCTTGATTAAAGTTAAAGTGATATTTAATTTAAAAGATGACTTTATCTTAACCTAAAAATATCAGTAAGCAACACAATTTGCTATGGTGTTAATTTATCTTCTATCCTTTTACAGTAAGAACTGTTTTGTGTGTTAAGAAAAGTTATTTTCAAAAAATTTAAATGTTCCCATTAGACCTAGATATGTTCTTCGTATTGTTATATGATCCAGGAAGCATTCTTAGCCTAAAAGTTAACTATTGATGTACTTATTGCCAATACAATGCCCCCCTGAACCTTCCTGGGTAGTATTGGTTGACTTTGAAGTATTCATACAACACCCTGTGTACCAAGTAACTATGTTTCATATTTTAAACACATCTACAGATGCTCAGTCGTTCACAGAATCTATGTCTTTGGAATCTTGAGTCTAATAATGGAACTTATATTGTATATGCAGCTTAGGCGAGTTTGCTTTGAATACAGGGGATGTTTGATGGAAGAGTCATAGGACAGCAGGCCTCTATACAAAAAGGGGTTCCCTGCCATTGAGTTCTACAATGTCACCAATACATATCTATTCCTTTGGGACCTCCCCCACCACCTGTTTTTTAAGGGCAAAATCCAAACGCTGCTGGAAATAACAAATTAATCATACTATAAATGTTATAAGTGACACAAATATTTAGTTTTATGTTTTCCTGAGAGCAATTTTCCATAGGCTAGAGTTGAAAACGCATTTGAAATTGACATCTTTCGTGAGCGTGTATTTGTGTGTGGGGGGTGGTCGTGTGTGTAAGTGTGTGTGTGTGTGTGTGTGTGTGTGTGTGTGTGTGACTGGTGAGCAAGTGCAGGCTTGGGAAGGATCTGACAAAAATAATGGGTAGTCTGGAGAATATTACAATCATGCTACACTTTATTACTTAATAATTTAATGTAGGGCTTGTGCTGGGTATCATGTGCACTTTCAAGTTATTATGAAACTGTCATTTAGAAGCATTCTATCTAAAAAATAATAATGTTTGCCAACTGAATTGGTTAACACCTGTCACTGACTTGTAGTGCAGAGAAATGATTTTAATAAAACACTTTTACAGGCAAAGGAGAAGTGCATTGTTTCTGTCCGGTTAGGGATGGTGGCATTTCAGTTCACCAGCACGGTGTACTTGTCTCCATTTAGCACGCAGTGTCATTGAATTAATAATTGCGCTCGCATACTTATAGCAAGCTGTTTCTGCCATCACTTGAAAATTTAAGCTCCTGGTATAGGATTTAGCCTTAATTTTTGGTACAGTTAACTATTTTATATTTTTTCATTTCAGTGTTATTACCAAATACAATACATGCTCTCTTTCATTACTGCAATAATGTTTAAATAGGTGAATAATTAGATGATAGGTAGGTAGATAGATACATGCATACATATATATACATACAAGGGGGGCCCAAAAAACCCAGAATTTTTTTAAAATTGTATTTTTATTTTTACATGTTTAAGCTTCAGTCACAAACAAGTACTCTTTGGCTGATGCAAGATACCTACTGAGATGCTTTTTCCACTGCTCAAAATAGCTTTAGAACTCATTAATATTGGTGCTTTTTATGAGGAGAGACCCCCAAACCTTAAATTATATTTTGGAGGACAGGCCTCTTGTAGTAGAAGCTTTCTCTGCTAAGTAAGTGTTTTAGGAACCCACTGGCATCAATGTACCAGCTAGCATTACTGTGAGAGGCTATGTTCAGCATCGGTGAATTTTTTTGGTTTTTTTAAAGATTCTTTCAACTTGTTTGTGCATTTCATGAGGGGTGATTCACAAGTGCACCTGGCCACCCTGCGCTGAGTGTTCAGCAGTTTTTGACCAAAAACAGCATGGCCCCTGTGTCTCACCCTCCCTATTCGCCCCATCTCGCCCTGAGAAACATTTCTGTTTGTTTGTTTCCCTGGATGAAAAAAGTCCTCAAAGGGAAACATTTTGCCAATGCAGAAGAGGTGAAACAAAAATGGCAGAAGCACTATATTATTTTCTAACTCATTTACTTCATTTCTGCAAATAGTAATTTCTTTATCCCTTTGTGGTACTTGACTTCATTAAAGCTATGAACTTCACAGAAAAATTTATATACACTTATTTTTTTAATGTTACTACAATAATTTACATTTAAAAATTCTTACTATGTATCAGACTATGTTATCTAGAATGATGGCTCCACAAAAATACCCAAGTCCTAATTTCTATCATATGGTAGATTGTATGGCAATAAGGAATCAAAATTGCTAATCATCTGACCTTAAAATCGGAAGATAATTCTGTATTATCTGAATGAACTCGGTGAAATCACACGAGTCTTTCAATGTGGAGGAGGGAGGAATAGGGGTCGAGTAATGTGATGTGAGAGAGGACTGAATAGACATTGCTGACTTTGGAGATAGAAGGAAGCCAAAAGTTAAGGAACACTGCTGCCTCTAGATGTTGGACAAGGAGAGGAAACAAATTCTTCCAAGTGCCTCCAGCAAGAATGCAGCCCTACTGACACCCTAATGGTAGCCTAGTGAGATACACCTCAGACATCTGAATTACAGAACTATAAAATAAAAAGTTTATGTTGTTAGGTCACTGAATTTGTGGTAATTTGTTGCAGCAGTAATAGCAAAAATATTACAAAATATGAGGGAGGATCCCTTCAAAAATGGAATTATCTTTTGGAAGGCGGGCTCCTTGCAGTACACTTGGAATTTGTTCTTCCAGATCAAACAATCAGTCAAAGTTTTATCTAGAAGTTTTAAGAAGGTTTCATCACAATTTGTGGAAGAAACATCCTAAATTGTGAAAAACAGGGTGACTGGTTCTTCCACCATGACGATGCATCTGCCCACACTGCCAAGTGTCCAGTAACTTTTGGTAAAAAATGGCATGACCCCGTTCCCTGCCCTCCTTATTCACCCAATCTCACCCCAAGTCACTTTTGTTTGTTTCCCAGATGAAAAAAGTTCTCAAAGGAAAACATTTGCCAATGTGAAGGAGAGGAAACAAAAATGGCAGGTGCACTAAAAGACATAAAATTGATGAGTTTAAAAACTGTTTTGAGCAGTGAAAAAGCATCTTGATATTGCATCGAATGGAGAGTACCTTGAAGATGACTGAAGTTTAAGCATGTAAGATTAAAGACGTAATTTTCTATAGTTTCTATAGTTTTGGGGCGTTCCCTCCTCATAAATGTATTGAAATGAATAATGAAAAATGTGATAAAAAAATCATGTTATAACAAAGTTACTAGATTTCAAGTATCTTATTTCTCTGAGTACACTTTAATAGCAAACTAT
This sequence comes from Carlito syrichta, assembly GCF_000164805.1. Taxonomy (NCBI): domain Eukaryota; kingdom Metazoa; phylum Chordata; class Mammalia; order Primates; family Tarsiidae; genus Carlito; species Carlito syrichta. The sequence continues at coordinate 86,193 of NW_007223833.1, read as the reverse complement.
TATAAAATATGAGGGAGGGGCCAACAAAAAATTGTCAAGCGTGTCTGTTTTCTGTCCAGAGGTTACCCTATTCCATTACATATTCAACTAATGGGAAATTGATCAAAATTATTGGACTTCATAGATAAATGTAATATGTATTTGTGCATTGTTAAATTCCAGAGCAAATAAATCACTGATATTACACAAGGAAGGGGATTAACAAAGCACCCACCATGTTTCAGACACGACACCAGGTATTTCATTGGTCACTTCATCTTCACCAAAAGCCACATGTGGTTCAGAAATAATTGTCCTGTTTTATGCATAAGAAATCTGAGATCAAGAAGCGCTGAATACCTTGAGAAAATGTATGAGGTAGTAATATGTGAGGCTAGCAAGTTGACCTGGTTTTTTTTAACTCAAATGTCTAAATTTTTATTCTGCTTATTCTCTTACACTGCAGCTTTATTGTATAGGTTTCCTGTCTGTACAATTAGATTTCTCCTCGGACATTGCGTAGTCTTAGTATAACATAAAACATTTATAACAGAAATATACAGCCTATGATACAGCATTTTGAACAGTTGTAACATCATTTGCTAACACGGCATTAAGTTAACAGAAACTATTTTAAAGGGAAATAATATTTTCCATCCAGTTGCTGACATATTTATAATTTTCAGTCAATGCACTTTTTCAGTCTCGTACCATGTGATTCTGAACTAATAAATGTACACCAGTGCTATTTGTCTTTGTCTCCTTCTTAATGAACTGTATGTTTCAAAAACCGTTTAGTAATATAATTGAGTTGCTAAGAAAGATAAAGTTGTTTCTTTTGCAGAGAACTCTTAGTATCCTAAAAGACTGGAATTTGTTGGGAGTGACTCATAAGAGTAATTATAAGTTCAGGTTGGTCAAGCTTGGCAAGGTTTTATTTAAGCACAAAAATTCCACTTAAGATTCTTTTTAAAATAATTTCCTTTCCCTTATTGTATAATCATAATAATTTTCTACTACTTCAAGAATTTTGGACAAGATTTTGAACTCCTTGAGGGTAAAGTTTATATTCTATTTCCACACTGTGTAACATGGGAGTATAGCAGTATTCCTGGGGTAAGCACTTAACAGATAACATTTTATAGCATGATAATGTGGCTCCTTACTGCCCTCTCCTCATAAAGACTTTTGTTTTTATACCAAACACCTCGATGTAGTTATGGAAAAACATGATAGTGACTGTCATAGCCAGAGCTTCCTTCAGCTTGCTGTCTTTGAGCCTATTCTCTATGGTTCAGCAGCTATCTTTCAGAAGGCCCAAGGCAAGGAATGAGGCTAGAAGTGTAAATTACTCTTTTATAGCTTAAAGTTATAATAAGAAAAAATATGTTGGTGAAAAGTTTCAAATAACTGTACAAATAATTTGTAGGCAAATCAACAAAAATTATAAATGGCTCAGTGAGCAAAAGCAGTATACACAGAAATAGATTTTTTAAAATGGGAATGTGTCTTATCCTTGTTAGCACTGATATTTCCTAATCATAAAGTAGCTTTATACAACTGCAGGAGACAGAAATGTATGACTTATTCATAGTTTCAAGAAAATGCATTTGGAATCAGTATATAACTGACTTAAAATGGTGAAAGATCTGAGAAGAATGTTGCTGGTAATTTGATAGGTATTGCATTCATATGGAAACACAAACAACCAAGAATAGCCACAACAATCCTCAGCAAAAAAAACAAAGCAGGTGGTATCACATTGCCAGACTTCAAACTTTACTATAAAGCTACAATCATCAAAACAGCTTGGTATTAGTATAGGAACAGGCATATAGATCAATGGAATAGAATTGAGATCCCAAAAGCAAAACCTTAATTTCTCAACCAACTCATCTTCGACAAAGCCTCCACCACCTATCACTGGGGAGAGGAGAACCTATTCAGTAAATGGTGCTGGGAAAACTGGCTGACCACATGCAGAAAATTGAAATAGGACCCCTATCTATCCCCATACACAAAAATAAACCCCAAATGGATCAGAGACCTAAATGTAAAGCCTCAAACCATAAGAACCTTAGAAAATGAAGGACACACCCTCATGGAAATTGGAACTGGCATCCAATTCCTGAACAAAACTCAAAACCCACAGGTCATAAGGGATAAGATAGACAAGTGGAACCTTATTAAACTGACAAGCTTTTGCAAAGCCAAAGAAACCATCAAGAGAGCAGGGAGACAGCCTACAGACTGGGAACAAGTATTTGCCAACTCCAGATCTGACAAAGGCTTAACATCATGGATCTACAAGGAACTCAAACATGCTGAAAAGAAAAAAACAAACAACCCCATTATAAAATGGGCAAAAGATATGAACAGACATTTCACAAAGGAAGACATCTGAGCAGCCAACAGACACATGAAGAAATGTTCAACCTCACTAATCATCAGGGAGATGCAAATCAAAACCACACTGAGATACCACCTAACTCCAGTCAGAATGGCAATTATCAATAACTCAGAAAATAATAGTTGTTGGAGAGGATGTGGCGAAAATGGAACACTCCTACACTGTTGGTGGGAGTGTAAACTAATGCAACCTCTATAGAAAGCAGTGTGGCGATTCCTAAAAGCTCTAAACATCAACCTCCCATATGACCCTGCAATTCCCATACTGGGAATATACCCTGAAGAACTCAAATCACTCTATAAAAAAGATACCTGCACACGAATGTTTATCGCAGCATTGTTCACAATAGCAAGAACCTGAAACTAACCACACTGCCCATCAAAAGAGGACTAGATTAAAAAAATGTGGTACATATATATGATGGAATACTATGCAGCCATAAAAAAGAACAAATTCATGAATTTCACAGCAACCTGGATGGAGCTAGAGTCTATAATACTGAGTGACCTCTCACAGAGACAAAGATCTGAGTATCACATATTCTCACTCAGATAGTGGACCTTGATCATCCAACACACTACCATAAGAAAATGACTGACAGTGGTGGGAAACTATGGGGGAGGAGGATGGGACTAATGGTAGTAAACAGCTGTCTGGGGACGGGGAGACACCTATTATAAACAAGGGGGCCTGAATGAAGCATATTTGTATACCTAACCCTTAACTGTACCCCACAATATCAAAATAAAAAATATTGATCATAAAAAAAAATGGTGAAAGATAATTTTCTCTATTCCACATTTTTTGGCATGTTTCTTTATTGAGTTCATTGCACCAGAAGACAATAATTTCAAATATTATTTTCAGAGAAAAGCAATATCACAATGAGATGGATTTTTCACCAACATTGATTACCATACTGAAATTTTCTGTAGGTGAGGATTCTCATGGAGAAAAGAAAGAAATGTGAATTAAATGTTGTTAAAGTGTTAATTGTTTAGGGTTATATTTGAAGTCATTAATTTAAGCTTTGGTCTTCTGGAATCAAAAGAGTTGTTTTTAATAATTTATCTTTGTAGTTGTCTCAGACTCCCATATCCTCTGTTTATTAATTAGAAATATAATTATGCTTATTTACTCTTTGATCATTTCATCTTTTCTTAATTGCTTGCTGAATCTCCATAAGATGAGGTACTAGCCAAAATGTTGATACTGGCTCAGGGATATGACCCATGTGACAGATCATCTAATGAAGTCTAGATACTTTTGGATTCATGGAGAGATAACTGATGGAGAAAGGTCAGTAAAAAGGTAGGGGAAGGAGATTTTCTCTGACATCATTTTGGAGCTTGGATAGAAGCATCGATGCCTAGTTTCCAGGGTGCTTTGTTGGACAAGGATAGTATCATTCACATCTCCTTAGCTTCTGCAAGACAAGTTGAACATTCCCAAAGTGGGAGTCTGAACTTCTCCTTGATAGGGATTACACTGTAGTAAATAAGGATCTGAACAGTCATACTTTCTCCTTCCTCATATGTTAATACTCATTATCTTCTCAAAAAAGACATCCTATTTTTCTTTTGTTTATTTACTTTCCTACTTCATAGATAGCTTTAAAAAAGATTTGTATTATGCTTACCTTTTTTAATAACCCTGATTTTATTTTAAGCCTGTTTTGTTCTCTTGACATTGTGGCCCTTTTGTATGATTGTACTTGATCTTGTAATCCTCTTTCTAACATTTATATAGATCATTAAAAATTCCAAGTTCATCATAAAGCTCCTTATCATTTGCATTAATTTAAGTACCTTCATTTTTCTTCACTGGAATAATTTGTGATTATATTAGCATAACATTTATAGCCTTCAGGTCTTCTTGAGTTATCAATATTCTTAAGTCTTTTAGAGCACAGAGTCATAAACATATTTCCTAGAATGTTTTAATGTTTAATTATTATAAAATTATTTGCTTTTATTATTGACTGAGTTACATACATTTTATCAATTTATGAGTGAAAGTCAATGAACTACTGTAAGTGTTTAATACCAGTTCTCCTGGGGTGGTAAAAAACCAAGATTTGTAACTTCTTAAATTCCTTGGTGTAAATACTTCCCACTATGATCCATTTCAGGCTACCAGCTCCACATCATTAAACAGGGAACAAGGAAGAGATGAGAATAATTGGCTCTGTGGAGCTGGTATGAGTTGGCTTTAGCACACCTCTGTTTACATAAACAGCAGTAGTTTCATGTCAAGTACTCTCTGAATCCCACTAGTCTTCTCTCCAAAGGTGACAACTCTGGTCTCTGTTAGCTGTTTCATCTGGTATTTAGGTATCATTATGGATTTTTTATTATAAAGGTTTACAACTATTTTTGATTTATCTTTTCTAGATAGTATACCCTGACCTCCTATTAGAGCACAATGTTAACTCTCTAACATTGCTATCCCTTTTTGATTTTCTTCCTCCTTCCTCTAAGTATTGTTGAGTGACAATTATACCTAAATCAAGATGAAGCATTGCTTTACTATGTTTATGAACATGAGCTTCACAATGAATATGTCGTGTGCTAGTATTACTTTTTCCCATTTTTTCCCTGAAGTTAGTGATTACCTTTTAAAAAATGTATGTTTTCTTTGTACCAATTGCTATTTTTGCAATAGCCTCTCAGCATAATTTTTCAAGTATTATAAAGACAGCGCCAAAGTATTTTAAAAGTCAATTTTCCTGGAGTCCTCTTCTTCTATTGGAACTGTCTATTCTCTAGTCTTAATGAACATGTCTCATTTCTTGCCATTAGTGTAAGAAATCCTTTTATTTTTCTCCTAATTGGCACATGCATTTATGCCATTTGATGCATCTTATAGATATGTCTTCATTGGATCTCTCTCTCTCTCTCTTTCTCATTGGATTACATTTTCTTGTAGCTTCATCAAAATTAAAAACAAAAATAACAGAAATGACAGAATATGGTGTTGGTGACCTCAGTATATTTACCGTGAGTCAATGTTCTTCACATGAGGTTCTCATTGCTGAGTGCACTCCTGTCATTATTGGATTGCCTTTGATCATCAGCCTTGAGAAAGATAATATACGTTCTTCCCAGGGTTTGTGTTCCTGTTTTTTTATTATCACCTATTTTTCTCGGTATTGGTTTACTATGTTCTTTTGTGGAGCATATATTCTAAAAGTTTTTGAGAAAAAGAGGAAGATATTTTGAAATTATGTATATTGAAAAAATGTTTTTATTCTACTCTCTCATTTATTTGATGGTTTCACTGGGCATAGAGCTCTAGATCAAAAATAATTTTCCGTTAATATTTGAAGGCACTTTTTAATTGCCTTCTATCATCTACCTTTGCTGTTAAGAAGTTTGGAGCCATACTGTTTCCTTTTCCTTTGTATGTGACCTTGGTATACTTCCAAATGTTATATAACGTACCTAATACTATCTGAACCATCCAAATAATGTGAATATGTAAATTGCCTTTCTTTATGCTGGAACCTCAGTGGACTCTTGCAATACGGCAACTTGCATCCTCAGGATTAGAGAAATTTCCCTGAATATTTCTTTGAGAATTTTTTCCTTCTTGTTGTCTTTTCAATGTACTTTCTGGGAGATTTCCTCAATTTTATCCTCTAACTCTTCAATTTTTAATTCCTATTCTCATGTTTCTAATTTCAAAAGCACTTTCTTTTCTGAATGATTATTTATTATATCCCTTTTTTCTTTCTTGGATGAAATATCCTTATTTCTGTTAGGTTATTAATAACATATTTTTAAAAATTCTTTTCTGCCTGCATAGGGTCAGTTTCCTTCAAAATTCTTTATCTCTCTATTTTTGCAGAAATTCTTTGGGTTTCTGCATTATATGTTAAAAGATGTCTCAGAAATCCCCTGACCCTTGATTATCAGTTCTTGCGAACTTTTTTTTTTTTTTCAATTTTTTGAGTTGGAGTCTCACTCTGTCGCCCAGACTGGAGTGCAGTGGCCACGCCCAGCCACTGCAGCCTCGACCTGCTGGGCTCCGGCGATCCTTCCGCCTCAGTCTTCCGAGTAGCCGGAATTACAGGCGCGCGCTATCACGCCCGGCTGATTTTTTGATTTATTGTAGAGATGAGGTCTTGCTGCCCAGGCGGGTCTCGAACCCGCAGGCTCAGGCAATCCACTCACCTCAGCATCCCAAAGGCGCGGGATTACAGGCTGAGCCATCGAGCCTGGCTACTTGCAAACTTTTTATCAACTAAAATGATGATTGGCAACTCTGAGCCTGTAGGTGGTGTTTGTAACTAAAGACATCACTGGGGGTGATTTGTTGACACGAGTGGGTCACATGTTGGAGAAACCCTAAGGTAAGTATGGGTAAATATTTCTTATCGAACTTGTTAGATCCTTAGAGAACATAATATTATAGTCTTTCGCTTGCAGGGTAATGATCAGTTATTATTTTTGGAGTCCAATGGAGGACAAGAGAAGTGGAGGTGGGAGTGGAATGGGGTCTCAGCATTTAGTATCCAGTCTAGATAGAATTGCTTTGTTTCTCTCTTTAGGGTGGAATTTCCACCCTCAGTCATTGTGAGTTTTCATAGGATACAAAACCTCAATTTTTCCTTCTCCAGAGAATGAAGTATATATGTCTGCTGAGATTAGACCAGGGCTGTCATGGTGTTGGAAAAAATTCTAAGTATCTAGATTCTTAAACAACCTTCAGTGAATTGTCAATAGTTTAATTCTTCTTCCCAGTTATTCTGTTACACTAGTTCCTCCCAGTTTCTGAACCACATGAAAATTCTATGTAAATGTTGGGTTGTCTCTTGGCTTTTTTCATTGCTAATTCAGGGTTTGGCTCTTTGGTTTTGTTTTGCTTCGTTTTGTTTTTTTCCTGCTGGGTCAGAACTTGTTCATCTGCTTTTTAAGCTTCTGAAATGTTGTTGCTGTTGTAGTCCTTCTATTCTTGCAGGTTTATGTCTAGTTAAAAAAAAAATTTACTATAGCTTAGTGGGGTTTGTAGAGGTAAGAGACCAGATGCACGGTTAAATCTGCCACCTGTATTCAAAAACCCTTTCTTTGAAATTTTTGAAATCTGCTTTTCTAAAGCACAGAGCCATTCTGGTGAGACCCAGGTCTCCCACCTGATGATCACAGACTCTAAGAGTACATGTTCATCACATCCCAGAGTTCCTGTCATTTCCACTTCACTGAGTCTGTTCTCTGTGTTTACTTGTCATGGTATCCATGGTAACAGTTTCCCTTGTTACTCAACTTCAGAGAGATAAAAGAGAAAGAAAGAGCATCTTTGTGCAAAATATGCTTCTTTTTTTGAGAAAAGTCTTGTTTCAGAAGTAAAAATGATGGAGATAAGGTGGGATGTATGAGGGAATGGAACAGTGTAATTTCTGCAGATTACAGAGTGGTCAAGAACCTCTCACAACCAAAAACAACTCTGCTGGTGTTAATGCTGGATAACAGTTTTTTTGTCTTGGACTTAATCTCAAAAGATGCTCCACATTGTCCATAATTGAGCAATATATATTCTAACAATTGTAAAGATATATAAGTCTGCCTGTATCCAAATCATGCTTAAGGTAGAAAACAAATATTTTCTTAATTCTGCAGATTTTAGGAAATGTACAGAACATTATTTTCTTATGTCTTAAAAGAGAAAAATAATGTCTTTAACTTGTACATTCTTCAAGAAAATAGACCATATCAAACCCTAGATAATTATTTTTTTTAATCCTCATTATTTTCTGTGTAGGAAATAAGAGAATGAAGACTAATCTCCATATTGTGGCCATTTCTATGCTAATAGGAAAATGTTAAAATAATGATATAGTTTGGATATTTGTCCCCTCCAAATCTCACATTGAAATTTGACCTACAATATTGGAGGGGAGGGCCCAGTGGGAGGTGTTTGGGTCATGGGGGAGGATCCTTCGTGATGGTTTAGTGTAGTCTTCATAGTAATGATTAAGTTCTCACTCTGTTAGTTCACTTGAATGCTGATTTTTCAAAAGAACCTGACTATACTGTTTCTCTGGATGTGTCCCATACCAGCTCTCCTTCCTCTACTGCCAGGATTGAAAGCTTCCTGAAGTCTTCACCAGAAGCAGATGCTGACTTCATGCTTCCTATACAACCTGCAGAACCCTGAGCCATATAAGTCTCTTTTCTTTATAAGTTATCCAGTCTCATGTATTTTTTATGGCAATGCAAAATGGATTAAGACAAATAGTAACTTTAGCTTTTAATAATTACTTTTCTCAGTCCATTCATTCTAGTCAAAGTCAGCTGTTCCTTTGCATGTGCTGAACAGGGCGCATGTTTTTGTTGCACTATTTACAACAGCAAAAACATAGACCCAACCCTACTGCCCATTGAAAGTGAACCGGATAGAGAAAATGTGGTACACATACATAATGGAATAGTATGCAACCGTAAAGAAGGACAAAATCATGAACTTCACAGCAAATTGGATGGAGTTGGAGATGGTCATACCTAGTGATCTATCACAGAAACAAAGAGCTGAATACCACGTTTTCACTCATAAGTGGGACCTGAACATTAATCACAATGGCACAAAAGAGGGATTGGCAGTTGTGTGACCCTCCCAAAGGACAGAGACAGAAGGGGGGCATGTAAGAACACTAAGAGTACCTGGTCCTAAACCAGGGGAAGCAGGGACCCACTTGGAGGCCCAAACTTTACCAGCACATAGAATACTTAGGTACCTACTCCTGACTTATACCTCACATCTCTATGATAAAATAAAGTTAAAAAATAAAATAAAATAACACATGGGAAAGCACAAAGTGCTGTCAAAAACTCTCTTATTTCTCTCCACACAGACTGTGAGCAACTTCCTCCCTTCTTACAGTTTCCATTGCCACAGAGGCAAATTCACATCTCAAGCTCTCTCTCATCACATACTCTCTCTTGTCTCAAGCCCCTTCAGTTCTACATGTATGTATGGATCCACTAGCATTTGAGTCCTTACCTTAGAATATCATAAGAACATTTTGTATTTTACGAAGAAGAAATCATGCCCATGGACAAAGTATTGGCTTTGAAATCAAGGTTCAAATCCTGCCAAGACAAAAGAAGTATGGACCAGGCTCGGTGACTCAACCTGTAATCCCAGAACTTTGGGAGGCTGAGGCTGAGGTGAGTAGATTGCCTGAACCTGCAGGTTTGACACCAGCCCGGGCAACTTGGCGAGACCTCGTCTCTACAATAAATAAATAAAAAAAAATTAAATACAGCCGGGCTCGGTGGTTCAGCCTGTAATCCCTTGCCTTTGGGAGACTGAGGTGGGTGGATTGCCTGAGCCCACGGGTTCGAGACCCATCTCTGGGCAGTGAGACCTCATCTCTACTATAAATCAAAAAATCAGCCGGACGTGGTAGCACATGCCTGTAATTCTGGCTACTTAGAAGGCTGAGGTGGAAGGATCGCCAGAGTCCTGCAGGTCGAGGCTGTGGTGGCCGGGAGCGGCCACTGCACTCCAGTCTGGGCGACAGAGTGAGACTCCAACTCAAAAAAAAAAAATAATAATAATAATTAAATAAAAAATTAGCCAAGAGTAGTACGCACCAGCTACTTGAAAGGCTGAGGCGGAAGGATCTCCTGAACCCAGCAGGTCGACACTGGGGTGGCCGTGAGTGTGCCACAGCACTTCATCCTGGGCAACAGAGTGAGACTCCAGCTCAAAAATAAATAAATAAATAATAAATAAAAAGAGAAAGAAAAAAGTAAAAGTAAAAGGAAGTATGAATAGTATATATTCTTGAACAGGTCACTTTCTTTTCCTAAAACTCAGTTTCTCAGTCTCTAAAAGGGAAATAAGAACTCCTTTGCAGAAGTTTTGAAGTTTAATCATAATATTTGTAAAATATATAGCTCTTGATCTGCAACAACTGGTGGACAATTAATACTAGCTAATATTAGCATTTGAAAATGTTAATATAAATGGATAAATAACTATACTATTTAACATGTAAATAGGGTCTTCTGCTCAAATCTAAGCAGTTGTCCAAGCCCCTCCCTCACTCTCTCTCTCTCTCTCTTTCCCTCATAAAAAGAGGAAAAAAAGAAAGAAAAAAAAGAGAAGAAGAAGAAAAAGGATATAAAACATAAATAGCACCCACATTCCTTCAATAGACTGAATATTGAAGGAATATTATAATTTTGTCTCCATTGGTTAAACTAGTAGACAGTACATTTCAGTCTCTGTGACAAATGCGTAGAATTGTTTGGCTTGTGAAATATGAGCATATTTTTGAAAGATACATGTGTCAAATAATACATTCATCACTGCTAATGGAGTTCAATCTAAGTATCTTTTAAACAGTCAGGCTTGAAGCCTTTTCATTAAAAGATTTACTGTCTCATCAACTGCAGGATGAATAGCCATGCATTGTTTCCATACAACTAATAATAATAAACCTCTTAGATAAACATTAACCAACCTAAAGTGTCCAAAGCTGAGGAAAGATAATATTAGCATTTAACTTAAAAATGACCTTTCATTTTATCACAAGCAGCTTATCATAGTTAAAATTCATGTCTTACTTGGCCATGATAAAAATGTAACCTAAAGACCTATATAAGTTGGAAATCACAGTGGGGAAATCAAGAGGAAAAAAACTGGGAAAACATGTGAGCCTAAACATCAAATTGAATATTTTCTTATGTTGCTTTTAGGGAGTTAGCAATTGACAATGTTAACTCATCTCAAGAAAGAAAACAACTCCATAAAAAGTGAGCAAAGGATATGGACAGACACTTGTCAGAAGATGACATATAAGCAGCCAACAAACACATGAAAAAATGTTCAGTCACACTAATCATCAGAGATATGAAAATCAAAACTACAATGAGATATTACCTAACACCAGTAAAAAATGGCTATCATTAATAAGTAAAAAAACTATGGTTGCTGGTGTGGCTGTGGAGAAAAAGGAATGCTTCTTCTCTGTTAGTGAGAATATAAACTAGTTCAACCTGTAGGAAAGCTGTGTGGTGATTTTTCAAGAACTAAAAATTGAACTTCCATAGGACCCAGCAATCCTTCTCCTGGGAATGTACTCAGAAGAACATAAATTGCTCTACCAAAAAGTTCATTGCAGCACTATTCACAATAGCAAAAACATGGGACCAACCCAGATGTCCACCAAAAGTGGACTAGATAAATAAAATTTGGTACATATACATGATAGAATATTATGCAGCCTTAAAGAAGAACAAAATCATGGCCTTCACAATAACCTGGATGCAGTTGGAGACCGTCATACTAAGTGTACTATCGCAGAAATAAAGAACTGACTACCACATGTTCTCACTCCTAAGCAGGCCCTGAACACTGGTCACACTAGCGGAAAGGGTGGGTTTGAGACATGCTGGACACTGCTAGGGAAGGAAAGGAGAGATAAGGACGGGGGCCATGTGGCAACACACTGGGTACCTGGCTCACTAACAGGGGGACAGAGGGCCAGTTAGAAGCTAAACTTCAACTGCATGCAGCCTACTTATGTAGTAAATCCCAACTTGTATCCCACAACTCTAAAATTAAAAATTAAAAAGAAAACCCTACATAGATTACATACATTATCCTTAAGAACTCATTGTTTAGTGGAACAAATGATTGTGAAGCAGAATGACGGGTACAATAACTCAATATACCTGAGTTCCAGGGACATTGGGGGAACAAAAGAGGAAGCTGTCCACACTGGGATATTTATGGGTGGTGGGGGGTTTCATAAGGATTCTGACAGCATCTCATAAAGCAACTGAACAGACTATTTCAATAGAAAGATATGTTAAAGTGCAAATGGCAGGAAAATATGTTTGAAGAATTATCTTTTTGAACTGCTTTGAAACTGTTAAGCAAACGGCACTGCAGAAAAAAAAAATTCAGGAATGAGAGTAGCATACACTTTTACTGGTTTCCCTTTGACTATTTCTTGCTAGCAGTAATGTAAAACAAAAATGTAGTTTCTATTTGGACTCTTTGTTTTCTGTATGGCTGCTTGGTACTGCAAAACAAACCTAATGACTGAATATCACAGAGAAAGCCACACAGACTGTTAAAGCATTCATCCTAAATACTTTGCTCTGAAAGCACCGCGTTCCTCCATGTCTCAAATTCTTACTTAGTCTTTTCTCCATTTCTTTATATGCTTCTAGCCCTAATTTTTTCTTCACTACACCTTTCTCTTTCTTTGCTTTACTTCTGCCTCCTGTTATCTACCTACCATGTGTTTCTTGCCTCCATGTTTGGCATGTTAACCTTTAGGTGTCTTGCACAGTAGAATTCTGGTAAGGCGTTACACTTGATGGACGCTGAACAGGAGTCTACTCCCAACTAGATCCCCAGTTCCACTGTCCACCTTCTAGTGTTCTAGTTTGGGCTAAGAGCACTAAAAGAACAATTAATACCACCCAAACTGTTGAAGGTGGGGAAAATAGAGGTAGAATTTTGTTCCTACCACTTAGATAAATATACAATTACCCCAGTGTCTACCTTATTTACTCAATGCTTTTGTATCATTGCACACCTTTCCCCTACCCTTGTAAAATTATTGTAAAATTTGCCTTTAAAGACAATCAAAATTAACAACATAGCATTCTCACATATTGCTTCACTTTTGCAGGTCCCTTGACGTTAAAGCAAGTGTCAGCACCAATCTCTTCTGGAATCATTGATTTTTTAATCCCATATTCTTTCACCCACAGCCCTACTAATTGCAGCTGTCTGTCACTCTGGGGTGAACAGGTGAACAAAGGCTATCATTTCAGTCAGTGAATTTTCTGGCCTGTAACACTGCCAAGAGCTACCATGATTGAATTCTGCATTCAGCCATTTTTTCCAGTGATCAAATATTGCTTTGCCTATCCAGCTACATGCCAGACAGTTAGTACTAAGGAGAGTCTAAAGTGTGCATAACCTTGCTCTATGTCTCTTCTTTTGCATTTCTTTGTCGTATTCTCTGTTTCTCCTCTTTATTTTCAACACTTTAACTCTCTATTTCTTTTAGCTGATGTTTTACACAGAAGACATAAAATAGGAATAAGAACTATTTCATACACAAAGCTGAACTGAAGTTCTTTTGCCCAAGTTTTTCATTTACTGAAGGCAGGGGGTGCTATATGCAAAGAAATCGGCTGCAGTCACCAGGTAAAATTTCCAAAGAAAGGTACCTGAAGACATTTATAGTGTTCCATTTTAGAAATGTTTTAAAACGTATCATTTCTGCCAGGTCCTGCCAAATGTATGATGATGCATGTCCTTACTGAGACATACAGACAGCAAATGTCACACACATATTCTTCTCATCAAAGATGCAATTTATTGTAACTAATAATGATTTCTTCAAATCACAGATTAATTGGTGTGATTAATTTAGCACATCTCAAACAAAACAGAGTATCCTCCACCTGAGTTCATCTACAATAATAAAACAGGTTTGCAGATAGTATTTTTGCTAGGATGCACAATATTACTCTTCTTAATAAAGAGTCCAATCTTCCATTAGCTGAATAAATGAAAAGTTAGAAACAATTGACAGGAAAAATTAAAAACAGACATTTCTTAATTTTTCCTTCCAAATAACTGACCTATTTTGCATTGTTTTCTTATTTTATATTTTGAATAATTAAAATTTTAAAATGTCTCACCATATAACTTGAACCCAGATAAAAGGAAAAATAAACTGTAACAAACATGTTTCACATAAAAAGGTAAAATGTAGTAAAATGTAGTATAGAGCATTATAGAATCTCAAAAGCTTCTAAAAAACAAGAACTACAAACTTTGAAAGGTCAGTAATTATTGATGTGTTTTGGCATGCCATACAGATAAAGAGCCTCAAGGACAGGTAATTTGACTTGTTCAAAAAGAGGTATTACTTCTTTTAAAACACTCACTTTTGATATTTTCCCATATTACAGTTATCCACAGACTAAATTGTACAGGATAGACATGTGAGACACTTCAAAAAGCTTCTTTTGCGCAAGCATAGTCCAACATCCAAAATGAATTGCCCAAGATGAAGCATTCATTTTTAAGTGGGGAAGTCTTGCCAGACATTCAGAAGATGCCAAAGTAAATTTGAATGTTTGGAGCAACTAACAGAAGAAGAGTCAGATCAATGAGAATGAATTTTCAGGTACAGTTCATAGATTCAACAGTCTAAATGCAATGCAATGCTTTTAAAGTTTATAGTGTCAAAAATCAAGAAAATTAACATCACCTATGAATTAATAATGATCAAATCAACTAATAACTGTTGGAATCTGCCCGGGGAAGGGGGAGCACACCTCATCAAAAGAGTACATGCATAATGAATATTTGTATACCCAACCTGGAATTGTACCCCACAATTTTAAAATAAAAAATTTAAAAGTTAAAAATGTAGACAAGCTTAAAACCTTTGGCCAACTTTGTCACAGTTTTGAGGATGGACTCTGTCAGGAGACTGACCAGATTGAATTCTGACTTCTGTGTTCTGTTACTAGTTATCTTGGAACAATTACTCAACTTCCGTGTATCTTAATTTTCTTATCTGTTAAATGGGGGTGACAAAGTGCAGAACCCATAGGATTATGCAGGTGTTAAAGTGGTTAATAGGTATGTACAGAATTTAGAACAAATTTCTAGCACATAGTAAGCATGAGCTAATCACTCTTAAGGTATGGTCGACAAATTCTCCTGTGGAGTCAAGAGATCAATTATAAAAGAAAGAGATAAGTCAGGATAAATTTAAGATTTTTGGACTAAGCTACTGCAAAAATGGAATTACTATTTACTGAGTCAGGGAATTTTGTAGGTGTAAGTTTTGTTATATAGGAAGTGGTAAATCCAATAAAAGAGTTCAAGTTTATGAGAGTTCAGAAAAATAATTAAATCAGGTAGTGTAACTTCTCTTTCTTTCTCATTAAATATTTATTATATACTGTATTTTAAAAGTTTTCAATATAAAGTTAGGAGACTTTAATATTAATTATTTCTTCTATGTCACAAATTAAACATCAGTGGTTACTGACAGAAGGATTAGATAATAGATCTGACAAGAATATTAGTTATTGTAAGCCTTAATTATAAAGAACATAATGCTTTGAGAAACGATAGAAAAAGTTTGGTTGTTTACTCTAACATGAATTTATTTGTGTCATTAAGTAATCACCCTTAATTCAGAAAGCAAAGGATTTACTTGAATAAAAGTTCTACCTACAAAAACAATTCCTTATTT
Source organism: Carlito syrichta (assembly GCF_000164805.1). Classification (NCBI taxonomy): domain Eukaryota; kingdom Metazoa; phylum Chordata; class Mammalia; order Primates; family Tarsiidae; genus Carlito; species Carlito syrichta. The sequence goes on along the minus strand of NW_007223833.1, from coordinate 70,552 downwards.
ACCATAGTAGCCTCAGCCCTCTGAGCAATTCCTGCCACACAGTGTACTCAATAAATATTTATAGAACGAATGAAACCACAGATTGACACTTTATGTTTAGAGTAGTTGTGTACACATGAATATTGCTTGGTAATACTGTGAATTATTTGATTTGTAGCATGTGTAATTCTCCTAACCTGCAATTTGCCAGCTGATAGATCAATATATTAAAATTCTCAACTTGATGTTTGTATTAGCATTTTTAGATAAAGAATCTGGTCAGCAGCGTGAATTTCATCCAAACCCTTGATAGAATTACAGCAATTATATTTTTAATGAATGCATTAAAAACAATTACAAAATAACAATTTGGATTTTACTTCATTTATACCAAACAAATTAACATAATATACTGACATGGTTTTCTTTTGGCTAAGGATTAATAATATGTTGGGAATAAGACTTTCTTTAATAATAAGGCTAATGGTTATCCAGTTTATCTTTTTTACTTCCCTCCTTCCCTCCCTTCTTTTGCCCCCCGCTTCTTCCCTCACTCCTTCTCTTCCTCCCTCTTTTACTTCCTCCTTTCCTTCATCTTCCTTTTGTCAAGAGATAAATTTTGATCTCTGAAACAAAACCATATATACAAAGCTGGAAATAGAGAAAGCTTTTTTAAAGATGCATAAAATTTTATTGTGAAGAATATATTTACTTGTTTGTTTATACTGATTTGCAAATTCCTGGAATAAAAAATGGCTAAAGCATTTCATCAAAGAAGGAAAAGCGTATTTCTTGAGCATGTTTCAAATACGTTATTGTCTGAGGTATTGTGCAATTGCATTATGATGGAATTCTTCAAACATTTGGGACCTTCATTGGGCCAACAGTGATTCTACCCTTTATTTAAGAGAAGAAATAATGTGGAGGAAAAAACAAGAATAAATAGAAACAAAACAGAAGTACTGCTGGAGTCTGAATATTTGTGCCATGTTCCCTGACAAAAACAAAACAACAACAACAAAAAACAAACCAAAAAAACACCAATTTTATGTTAAACTCCTCTCTCTTTCCCAAGGTGATGGTATTAGGAGGTGGGGCCTTTGGGAGATAAATTGGGTGGAGTCATACACCTCATTAATGGGATTATTAGGTTAGTGCCCTTGCAAACCAGGCTGGAGAGAGAAAGAGAAACTCGACCCCTTCTATCACGTGAGGTTACAATGAGAGGAAGGCTATGAGAAAGGGAACTCCACAGCAAACACCCAGTCTTCCGGACTCCTAGTCTTGTACTTCTCAGCCTCTAGAACAATTAGAAATAACTTTATGTTGTTTATAAGCCACCTAGTCTTTGGTATTTTGCTTTAACAGCCCACACAGACTCAGATAAACATTACAGATGATTACAATTCTGTTAGCATTTTGCGTGCTTAATAGATGATATGAATGACTAATTAAAACACATATGATGCTGGGCTCGGTGGCTCAGCCTGTAATCCCGCGCCTTTGGGAGGCTGAGGTGAGTGGATTGCCTGAGCCCGCGGGTTCGAGACCCGCCTGGGCAGCGAGACCTTATCTCTACAATAAATCAAAAAATCAGCTGGGCGTGATAGCGCGCGCCTGTAATTCCAGCTACTTGGAAGGCTGAGGCGGAAGGATCGCCAGAGCCCAGCAGGTCGAGGCTGCGGTGGCCGGGAGCGGCCACTGCACTCCAGTCTGGGCGACAGAGTGAGACTCCAACTCAAAAACAAAAAAAACAAAAAACACATATGAGGATGGGCATGGTGGCTCAAGCCTATAATCCCAGCATGTTGAGGGGCCGAGACAAGAGCATTGCCTAAGTTCAGGGATTCGAGACCAGCCTGGGCAACTTGGTGAGTCAATACATCAATACTTGGTGAGACAGTAAATCAAAAACTCATCAGGGCATGGTGGCTTGTACCTGTAGTTCCAGCTACTTGGAAGGCTGAGACAGAAGGATCATCTGAGCCCAGCAGGTCAAAGCTGCAGTGGCCATGAATGTGCAACTTCACTCCAGCCTGGGTGACAGAGTGAGACTCCTACTCAAAAAAAAAAAAAAAAAAAAAAAAAATTACATTTTTTTATAATTAGGAGAAGAGAGATTTTTTAAAAAATCAGATTTAATATTTCTCCTCTGATATTGGTATAATTTATTTTGTATTTGCTTTTCAACAAATTCTGCACAAACTGAACTTTTGTGCTCTAAAATTTATTTTAGATGAGCATATTAGAACTGTTTTAGTTTCATTTCTGATTTTTGTTCAGTAACAGTATACATTTTGTTAAGTCCTACAGTACTTTAGCCTCGTTATCAAGTGATTAATGATTTGTAAATAAACATTTAAAAGCTAATTAAGAAAACCTAAGATCCTTGTGAAAAGTTATTCTCTAGTTTGATCCAAATTTTATAAATTGAATCTGGCTAGGGGCCTAAAATTGACATTTTATTCTACAAGCATTTGTACAATAATACAATGTCTTCCAAGACAAAAAATTTCTTACAAATTCCAAAATATTGTATTCTAACTGGGTTCCATGAACTTGATAAATAAGTTCTATTCCAAGTCAAAGCTTCTGATTTGTGGACAGGAAGAGCTATTATATGATTTTGTTTATTTGTGTTTAAAGTATAAATTTGAGTTCATGTTTAATATTGGTTGCCTAAGGAAAAAAATGAAATCAATTATGTATTTTTGTTCATTATGTAATAACAAAAATTATATAACTTCTCTATATTTTAGAGTTTTGATAATAAAATAATTTGTATGATGAGTATAAAAGGAATTTCTCTTTTACTTCATTAAACTTATGAAAGAGATATATAAAAAAGAATATTAAAAATACTCAATTATTTTTAGTTTGTCTCCCATGTTTCATTGATTGCTCGTTTGTCTCCCCAGAGACTGCATGCTTTTTGAGGGTGGGGATTGTGTTTATTTATTTTTCCCGATTAGCAATCCTGTTATTTATTTCAATTATCTAGCTAATCTTTTTGATGTCTCATTATAACTTAGACATGAGTTAAAATATTTAAAATATCAATTTCTATTATTTTTATAGATGCAATCCAATTGAATGATATTGATATTCTCCACCCCTTCCTTCCCTATTTTCTATTGCAGTTTCTCTGATAAGCAAAAAAATTTCAGAATCTACATTAGAGTTTGCTATATTCTCAAAGACATTGTACAATCTTGTAGGATTGTTCCAATGATGTTACCCAACACTTAAACACTTGTGAGTCAATGAATCATTATATTGAAGTAAACACTCCATTCCCCTTATTGTTCTAATTTATTTCCATTCGAAATATTTAGGTGGGAGTTGTATGATATAGGGTTGCAAAATCCATCACTTTATCTGGTTATTTTTAAAAATTATATTCAGTTACTTTGAAGAGTTACCGATTTTCTAAGACTTTCAAAATCAAATTTGAAAAATAGGAAATGATTCGTCTATATAAATGTTTAGCTGATAAACACGTTAACTAAAGAATTGTACTGCTAATACTGTAGATGTGTGTTAGAGAACAAAGCAAGATAAAGATATCTTACCAAGCAAATTTAGTTGTTTATATCTAGTGTAGTGTGTTAAGATAGAAGTAATACATTGACTTCTACAGGTCTTTAGGCACCAGGGAAAACTTTAACAAGTGTCTTTATATTTTCATTAAAACATAAGTTGGTTTTACAGAAAAATGTTTCCTTTAAGGGGACAATGAGACAATAATTTAGTGACTAGATTGCTTAAAGGTCCAGGAGAAGTATATAATTAAATTACCTTACATATATAATTTTATTTCCTATATTTTAGTAGCATTAATTCTGAAGAAAAAAGTGAAATACATTAAAATTCAGAAATTTATTATTGTTTTTAATTACTTAGTTTTCTTTCTTAAACACATTTTTCTTTAATTTATTTAATGAGCAGATAGGATTATACTAATTGGCATACCTTATATGACATTTTCAAATTTATAATGTAAACTTTCCTCAATGTTATTTTATTAATATGTGAGTAATCTGAAAATGGATGCATGTATATACTTCGCTTTCCAGAATAGGAAAATCAATTAACTAAACAATCAACCAATCAATAAACCAAAAATATCCTTAAAATCTTTCAAGGTATTCTTATTTTAAAATTACTGATTCTGACTTGATTTATGAGAAATAGAGGCGATAGGAGGTTAGTAGTATACATACAATTATTTGAATCTCAGATCACTCATATTTTTTTTTGTGAAATAGTATGTCTCAAATATTTTGCCTACTATCTGGATAACTATTTATAGTTTTATAGAAATGTCCAGACACAGTCTTTTTAAGAAATTTATGCAGTGTATGCAGTGTATGCAGAATGGACCTCCTGTGTCAATGTTAATTTCAATACATAAGTTCTTCATATGTAACTAATACTACAAAGGAGGAAAGTATACATAAAATAATGTCAGATGTTGGGAAAGTATCTTTAAAAAATACATGCCAAACATTTTTTCTAAAACAATTGATGACTACTTTTCAGTAAATAGAATAGTTGCTTCCATTATACACAAAGAATGAATGAAAGCAATTCTTTTAATCACATTTTAGAGCAGTGGAAATTCAAGGTATGACATTAAAATGAACATTATTTCAAATTATGTTTCTAAAAGATAGTAATAATCAGAAAGTCATCACTTAAGATATCAAGATAAGGAAAAATCTTTCTATGAAGGAGTACATTAGCAATAGAAATGTGGCTTTAATAATATTTGCTATAAATTCTGAAAACCCAGTGTTGGCAGCCTAAAAGCAATACACTCTGAAGCTCTGGATGTTTTATATATATCTGTAAAGGTAAGGGTAAGTGTGCATATCATTCAAATGAGTAAAATAACTAAAGAGAATCTTTGGCTCATCCTATTTTTTTGAATTTCAAAATCAAAGCAAAGAAAAATATCTACAGATTGTTCTGTACATCATTAATTAAAAACTAATAACCCTGTACTAAAATCTTCATTGAAAATTATTTCTGCGTTTATATTTCAGACCTGACTCTCTCTCTCTCTCTCTCTCTCTCTCTCTCTCTCTCTCTCTCTCTATATATATATATATATATATATATATATATATATATATATAGGTTTTCACTTTGGTAGAGGATACATAGAGGGATATCGTGACTTTATCAGACTCTCTTTAGTGTCTGTTCTTACAAATAAGGGCTATTTTGGAAGATTCTCTCAGCAATAGCCAATAATTTATGTGATATAATTGAGTATATAAATAGATATAGTCATAATTAGTTGTATTCTTTTCTAACTTTAGGTTTAGTTTTTCACTATTGATTTTTTTATGGCTTATTCAAGGTTAATCTGACCATGAAAAATAATGTAACATGATTTATTCTTGGAATCAATACTTTTAAGATAAAATAGCAAATGGTTAGGATCTAGGTAACACCGTTGCTCTGTGGTTTAGGCGATAATCATCAGAAAATTAATGCTGATTTTTATGACAAAAAATAAACGAATAGTAGTCTCAGGACTACATTCTTAAGAAACCCTAAATCTCCACACCCTTCCCCTCAAGTTTAGATTCTTTGCTTTGCAATAATAAGATGAAGAGAGTTATAAGGACCTTGACTACCTAACTTTAGGGGATAAAATAAATTAAGTAATATAAAATGTCAACAACACTAACTATTTTAAAAAGATACATGCCTAAATTTAGTAGTCTCTGTGAGAGGCAATACTAAAGATAAGACTCATTCATTTCTATTTAATGCCCTTGAAATGCCATCTGCTTTTCTTGATTTACTTGTCAGAGTGAGCATTTCTTTCATTCACATCAGGATGTTGTCTGATCACAGTTTAAAAGGTCAAGGTGAAAAATATATTTTATTCCTGTTGACAATGCTTTTATTGATTGGAAGTCTTGGGAATAATGTTGAATTATCGAAAGTTTCTGCATTGTCAAACCCTAATGTTAATTATTCAGTATCCACTGTGGGTACTAGAATAGGTTTTAATTTTCTCCAAATTCTGAAAGGTAAACTGTCCTGCCTCAAGAAACAAAACACCTAATTCGTTTATATTTTTCTCACCACAAGGTTTTACTTATGTTATTAATTAACTTTTAGAATTATAAGCAATAATATCAATATGGACATTTTAAATGTATTAATTCCAGTTTTCTTAGTAAATAGGCATTTATTAGGTTATTATGGAATAGATTAAGAGTATCAATGTGCTTCTAACTCAGAGGTAGTAAAGCCCCTTTGAGTCATTAGTGAAATAAGTTAAATCCTTGCTTCCTACTCAGAGTCTACATAAACACAGAACAAAAAAGAACCAACCACAGGGAATGAACTGGTATTAAGACAATATTCTTCTTTATTTTCTAAAACTCTACTGAAATGATGCACTGTGCCTCCAAGACTTTGCATGAGAAAAATGGTGCTGGCACACCTTGTTCTCTTGACTATAGAACACTTTTTTTTTGAGTTGGAGTCTCACTCTGTCGCCCAGACTGGAGTGCAGTGGCCGCTCCC